>NW_019384428.1:721855-723690 GCF_000671375.1 Centruroides sculpturatus | reverse complement strand
TTTTTTTTTTTACTAATTGTTAAAATTTATTGTACTTTTCTATAAAATAAACACGTAAAAATATGTATTAGGCACGTGTATAAAAATAAGGATAGAAGAGGATAAAATCAATATCAGCTTTAGAAACAGTTAAAACACCAATTTATATTTTTTGTTTCATTCTTTCTCGAAAGTACTTTTTACAAATCTGTTTTAATGCATATGATATATGAGATAATGTACGAAAACAAAACTCAGTTCAGCCTTTTTTTAATGATAAAAACTTAAAATTCAAATTACTTTAAATGACATGTATACATGAATTTTTTAGAATTAAAAATAATCTGAAAATCTGGCAAAAATAGCCTGACAATTTGTGTTTTCTGATACTATTTATTGTTATAAGAATACATTAAAAATTGACGTCAGTTTGTAGTAATTTTTTTATTCTTCTTCTCTTTAGTTAATTCCTTATTAAATCAAGTATTTAAATTGAATAACAAGAAAAATACTTCAAAATTTATTTATTCCTTCATTACAGATTTAAGAATGCATCATTTAAAAATAAATTTATTAAAATAAGTACTAACTTAAAACTAAATATAGTATAAACACTCAAAATGTGTATAAACTGAAAAGAAATCGCTTTTATAAATATTTTTTCATACATTGTGTTATAATTAATGTATGAACATGAACTACAGAAGAAGAAATGATATTAATAATCAGAGCTATAACTTTAAATATTTTTTTTTTTCAAAAAATACAATAAACAAAATTTAAAGTGCAGAAATTTCAGCGCTATATAATTTATTTATATAATCATTTATTTATGTTACAGTTTAGAAAACGCATTCTTTATAATAGTTTATCGTTTGTAGATAGTGGTGCTATCAGAAACTTTCTTGTTAAAAGAGAGAGTCAAGTAGATATCTGGATTTTCTTCTATAAGTGAGTTTAAAATTTATGAAACTTGGAAAGTCGAAATTCATGGAGACGTTTATTTTAAAATATCTTTAACGCTCATAAAAAAAAGTACATAAAATGCAATATATTGCAGCTGCTGTATCAATATCAATCACATTTTAGATTTTGGAAATAATGTATTTAAGGTTATTGCGATGTAATGTGGGTGAGATTCTAGTTTAATATTACTTTTATAAACTTCACGTTATAGAAATAACGTTATATTTTTNATTTGAGATTGTTAACTTAGTTTCAATATCAAACTTATTCATCTGTGTATATATAAAATTACAAAATAATTATACTTACAAAACTGCAATGTAAAAGTATCTTATCATAAATACATCAGAATTACAATTGATTATTTTCGTAATAAAAAAATAATAAGATAAAAATGTGAACTTACTCATTAAACATAATAAAATCGAAACAGTTGCATCAGTCACGCACTAATTCAATTATTGTTTCTGATTAGTGATGGAAGGAACAGAATTCCGTTTGTTTGTCTGACGTGACTATTCTTTCGATTCTTGTATTTCAGATAAATGTATAAAGAGGAAACAATGCTCCATTCATGTCATACATTTATTGATAGACTTGACTTCTTTTATTATGCTTAAGTGATTATTTTGCTGATTGTTCAGGGATATGAATGACAAATATTTGATTCAACGTTCTTTAATATTCTGTACTTATATATAATTGAATAATTAAAATATAAGAATAATTTTTCTATATTAAAATAAAATAACTTTATAAATTATGTAACAATTTTGGTTATAATTAGGTCTATGATTATTAATTTTTGTTTAATTACAGATTACCAAAATAAATAAATAATAATAATTTATTTAAAAAAACTTTAAAAATCTATTTTAAAAATTTTAACA
>NW_019384428.1:679287-721138 GCF_000671375.1 Centruroides sculpturatus | reverse complement strand
TGATTATTATTAATCTACCATTCTGCTCATTATATGAATAAAATTATATCTATACAATATGTCTCAACTCTTTTTGTATATGTTTTTAGTGGAAAGTCAGATCCATTCAGGTTTTGACCAATAAGAAAAAAACCTTTCTAGGGAATCTTAGAGAAGATGATTAAGTATCTTTCAGCCATTTTTGTTCAGTAAAACTCTTCTGAAGGAGGATAAGTAAGAGTTCCATTAGTCATAGAATCATCATTTATCATTTATCGAACTTCATTCCTTAACTTTGCCACATAACCAATAACTGACTTTTTCTAATAGAAAAGCTTATTCTAAGTTTAATCTCCTGATTAAAAAGATATATACCATGATAATAAAGAAAAATATCTGATAAATTTGTGAAATATGAAATTTTTAAATTTGATATTATTACTACGTCTTTCATCTCTACAGCTCGAAATATAAACGACCATATTTTGAAATTATGAAATAAATGTTCACAAAGTACAAAAATTATCTTGTAGTTTTCCAATTCAATAAAATTTTAATGAATGCTTATAATATTTAAAAATATTAGTTATTGAATACAAAAACAATAATAAGTAATAGAACGTTTGAACAAATTATATGACAGAATTTGATGTTTTTAGAGTGATTGAACAAGACATAATTCTACATTTTCTTGTAAGAACTTAAATGTAGAAGAAACCCAATATGAAATTTGAAAGTGGATTTGTTTTCGAAATTCCTCTTACTTTTCTTCTGTCAAAAACAATACAAACAAAGATTCTTATGTAATATCATACAGATCAATACAGAAACACAGTACATACAGATTTCTTTTTCGATCATCTTAAGGAAATGTTTCGTAACATGATATTCAAGGAAATAACANAATAAAATAAAAAATTGATAATTTATTAATTTAAGACTTAATCTTTTGTATATTTTTAGAATTTATACAAAAATTCTTATTTTTAATCCAAATTTATAAGCTAATATGACACAAGAAACATCATATTTTTAAGTTTTATCTTCAAGTTAAACAAATCATGTATAAAATTTAAACAATGCCAAAAAGTTTAGAACAGATTTAAGCAATTTTTTAGTTATCATAACGGAAAAAATAATTTATAAAAGTTCGAATTTATTCTATGATATATTCATAAAATTCTAATATATCGTATATTTAAAAAAATATATATTTTTTCAGTACAGTATTAGTTTGCTCTTGGATATGATATATAAATTTGTTTACATAATATGACAATTCAATTTATTGAGTACTAGAAAAGTAGGTTTACATTTTACAAACTTCTAAATCAATTCATAAATCCTTTCATATACTTTAAGAAAATGTTAAGAATTTTCCAGTGAACAAAATATTACTTTTTAAATTTTAAAATAATGGAATGTATAACAAATAGAATCTTTTATGTGGTAAATTTTATTTATTATTTTCATTATTTTAAATATTTATTTTGTAGCTGCTGTTAAAAACCTCTCTTATCTTGTAATTAACTGTTGTAAAACAGCTTTCTTCCGCTATAATTAACAATAAAGTATGACGATGCAGTTGTTATACAGTGATGGCTATTTTTGTGGTATTTTATAGCCTATTCGATAAATGTTACAGCTTTAAAGTATTACGGTAGATTAGCTTTACTTAATCTGGATTGGATCTATTAAAATTACAAGTATACGTGGCATTTCTGTTATGAATTCGAATTTTATACTAATGAATAAGTGTGTACTAAACAACTTTATTATCCTAGATTAAAAGATAATATTCTTGTTCTTTACTCCACGTAACAAGTAATATATAACATTTAAATTCTTGAGCAATTAATATTCAAATTCGTGAACAATTAATATGTAGTTGTTCTTAAAAGTTTAAATAATATTGCATGGATTAATTGTCTTGTATATGTAGAAAACGTTAGCCTCGTGAGTAATCACCCAAACCGTTCATTGGGCAAAAGAATTGATTTCGATTAGAATTAGGTATTGCAAGTATAGAAGCTGCCTTTCATAACACAATTTGAAATTTGCTTATTAATAAATATGATAACTTAATGTTTTTTTCCCCTCTTGCTTAATGTAGTTTTTGATTTCTATTAAATTTATTGCAAAAAAATTTTGTAATAGAAATCAATGCATAATGTAATTTCGTTACTTTTTTGTATCTTTGATTTAATTTAATTTTTCAGAGTTTTACTTTTTAGGCTATTACCTGTAGTCTACATTTAACAGAGGAGAAAGTGTATCGATCGGCAAAAAATTACCCCACAAAATTTTTACATTTTTGGACTTAAGGGACTTTCAAATGTTGAGAAATGCAAAAAAATTCTGTGTTTTTTTTTTTTTTTCCTGTATGTGTATGTGGGGGGCACGATTTTGTTCTGTATTTATAGATGTTTGTGTGTATGTATATGGGAATGGACGATTTTCTTCACCCTGTCTGAAGCTTAACAATTTATGTGCATTTTGCCGACAATTTCTGAAACAGATGGCGTCACGCAATTTTAACTTTTTTGCCGAGAAAGTTATGCAATTCGTTGCTGGATTTTTCACAAATCGTTTTTATCTAATATTTCGATTTATAATGAAATATTATGTTGATTAAAATTGCAGTAAATTTATTATATACATTAATAAATAAAAGCTTAAATAATGTCTCGCAAGACAAAATTTTTAGAAATGCTTAAAAAGCAAACTATGATGCAAAAAATTTGCAAATGTTCTGGAAAAAAGGAGAAGAGTTAGTCAATGTACGAATGTAATGGAATGAAAGAATTTCTGTTTACTTTTGTGAAGTTTTTATCTTAAGATATTATTTGTTGTTATTGTCCAAAATAAAATCACTACTGAAATCACAAAACTCAGGAATTACCTAGTATGGTAATGCATATTTTGTTTAAAGTACGTAATCATCTCTGATATATAATAAACGTGAAGTAATTACAAATATTTTAATCCCAAATATTTTAAATTTGAAACAGTTAAGTATTCTATCAATGTTTCCATGTGTTCGTTATTTAATATAATATTATACAAACAATAACGGAAAAGTAAATTATCAAATGATAAAAAGTGATACATATTCTTTTATATGATTTATTCTTTTTTATTATTGTCAATTTTATGTTTTTTCGTATATTTGAAAATATATTAATATGTAGATAAATAACAAAATATTTTGAGTAAATTAAAATATAAACTTCGTTCATGATACAATTTACTAGATTAACATTTGTTGTATAATCAAAAATATGAAGTACTGTTCTTCTCAAACTATAAATAATACCTGATCTTCGAAGCTATCACGTATAGCTAAATAGTTATTCGGATTTTAGATTGCTATTAATATAGCAATGATTTAATCTTAAAGGCTTTTTACAGTGCTTATGTAAATAATAAAGCTGTCAAACATGTTTAAACTGTCAACACTTAATTTTTAATTGTTTGTGTGCATATATTTGACTGCATAAATGTTTAAATAATAAAACTACTGTAAATGCGTTCATACCAAAGCAATTTACAAGAAAACTGATTGAGAAATGGCGAACTTAAATACGTAAGTTTAATATAAAATCTGTGCTAATGCAATGGTGTAATTCACAAGTAAAGGTCTAAGCTTGTTTTTTCTTATGACAAAATATGACATAAATAATTTACAGATTCATAAAACATTTCTTTTTCTTATATAAGTTGATCTTTCCAATGGATCCTACAACTGAAGACAACAAGTTCGAGATAAAAAACAGTAATGGAATACGACGTTATGGAAGAAATGCTGTATTCCATTACTATCAATTCATTCTTCCTACCATTCTGCTCATTATATGAATAAAATTATATCTATACAATATGTCTCAACTCTTTTTGTATATGTTTTTAGTGGAAAGTCAGATCCATTCAGGTTTTGACCAATAAGAAAAAAACCTTTCTAGGGAATCTTAGAGAAGATGATTAAGTATCTTTCAGCCATTTTTGTTCAGTAAAACTCTTCTGAAGGAGGATAAGTAAGAGTTCCATTAGTCATAGAATCATCATTTATCATTTATCGAACTTCATTCCTTAACTTTGCCACATAACCAATAACTGACTTTTTCTAATAGAAAAGCTTATTCTAAGTTTAATCTCCTGATTAAAAAGATATATACCATGATAATAAAGAAAAATATCTGATAAATTTGTGAAATATGAAATTTTTAAATTTGATATTATTACTACGTCATATTATACAAATGTATTATTTTATACATAATTTTATACTGTTATAATATATAACAGTATATATTATAACATAAAATGACTTCACTCTCGGTATTCGCGAGGGTTCGTTCTTTGGAAATCTCGAGAATACAAAATAGAAAGGAATAGGAAAAAATTACCTATTCTATTTGTATACTTACCTATGACAAAATCAAGTTAGAGGTTCTTGCGGATCGAGCCAATATGGCTGAGCTGAAGCTTGTTGTTATCTCGGGAATATTTAAATTTTTTAAGAAGATTCAACAAGCAGATAATAACTAATATTCATTTTATTTATATGTTCAATTATAATAAAACATTAGTGTTACATTTTAAGACGATTGTGAAGGAGTTACAACAGTTTGAAAAAGCTAAGTTAATATTTCTTGACGGACTTTTTTTATTTGTAACCTTAAGACTTTAGTATATGGGAGATAAACTGCTTCCAATGCTTGCTTAAACTTGAGATTGCTCCCGGGAATAGGCCTGATTCTCGCAACTCGTTACACAAGCTATCAACAGTGCTGTATATTTTTGAAAGCTTGTAAGTTGTCATTAGCAGATTTAGCGTTTTTTCCTGTTCATTATCTTCATCTTCGCTGTCGTGTATATTTTCTGTAATCACCATGTTCAGTTCGTCATTTATGAGTTCTATAGCAGTATGGTACAGTACTGTATGTTCTCAATATCTTCTGTCAGCATTCGTCAAACCCCTCATCGACTATCTGCTTTGTTATCTTTTATATTAGTATGTCGGATTATTATTATTATATGAAACTGTCTATTTACATAATTGTGACATAAACTTTGTCATGTATAATTTGACAGAAGGCAATGTTTCTGTAATGCGCTGTCTCCAATTTGATAGTACATACATTAGTTACTGTACTTTGCTTGGTTATGCCAAAACCTTAAAAAACTGGATAAGAGAAAGTACGTGCTTTACAAAAACTGCACTATAACGAAAATATTGCTAATGGTAATTAGCGAACAGGCGAATAATCGTATGGTAGGTCACATCTTTTCAATCGCGAATACCGAGTTACTTGTATATTTTTTAAAAATTACTGTTAAAATCTAAGAATAATTTTACGGTAATGTCAAAAATTAATATAAAATATAGTTATTATCATAGTATGTATTCTATTTTAAAGATATTACTGTATATATTACAGAGTAATATTTTTCAACCGGTCCGTGAAGAAATTTCACCGGTTCACAGAAAAATATTTGACTGTACTGATGCTGGCGTAGTTGATTACGGGTGACATTTAAATAGTAATCTAGAGTTATTGTACGTATTTTGTTACGTATGTATATATAAGCGTAATAAATAAGCATAATATCTAGTCGTATATAATATACCGGTCCACGTAAAATTATTTTTAATTTTATCGCGATGTGAAAAAGATTGAAAAACATTGTTATAGTGCATTTATTAAAACTAAATTCGAAGTTTAAAGTAATTGAGAAATATAGATCTATATCTATATTAATTTAAGTATTAATAGTATTCTAATATTATTAGTAATTAATTATTATCTGATAAATTCTGTATTACTATTAATCTATATTAATATATAGAAATATTAATCTAAAATTTTACTGAGTTTTAAATATGATTTAATTTAATTTCAATTTTTCTGTTATTAGTAAAAGAATATTTAGACTTTGATCTTTTACGAAAACCATTTTTATTACTTTAATTACAATAACGATTTTTTATATATTAGTTTATTATTATAATAGTTTAATAAAATGATAAGCTTTGCCAATGTATAACTAGAAACTAAAATATATTCTCATCTTTATTTTAATATTTAAAATAATTTTTTATTGAAAAATTAAGTAGCTGAATAAATTTACAACAACGCATGTATAAATATTAATTGACAAATTCCAAGTCCACAGTTTTGGAATTCTTCAAATCGTAAATGATTTTACGTCTCTATATAATCATAAATAAAAATACAAGGATATAACTAAATTTTTTTGTTTTGTTTATATACTGCAGTAGTGTAACTAAAACCGAAATTAAAGAGGAGTCTGAATTAGAACGTTCAAAACTTAAATTCATCTCTATACCACTGTGGATGTAGCACTTAGATGATGAGTAAACCCTTAGATAATATATGTACAGTACATATGTATAAGTGCGTTTGTCACATTCAAATCTTTTTCCTTGTCTAATTTTTTCTTAATTTATGGTAAGGTAAGGGGGGGGCCGGCTCTCGGGGTTCTTCCCTGTTTACGCTACTGATACACTGTAACAAGAAGAGAAACTGTGTCAGCAGCAAAGTATGATTTTGTATAAACTTTGGTATTATCAAATAATCATTTGTTTCTTTTGATTGAAGAATCGAAAATCAAACAATCAGTAGAACAGAAATATTCTACTTTTCTTTTCATAAGTTTTATCATTTTCCAATAAAAGTCAGTTGGCGTATTTTTTTTTTTAATTTTTCTCATTTATTAGAAATTAAAAATAAACTATGCCATTTACAATTTCATTATTACAAATCGATTTAATGCCGTTACAGAAATCATGAAAAAATAACAAATAATTATTCATTTTTAAAATTTTGACGTTTTATCGATTAATTTCCATTACATTTATTTGTATCATTTTGTAAAATTACCGGTGATATAAAATAATAAATTTCTAAAATATGAAACGAAATACAAATTATCAATTGGAAAGAATAGAAATCAAGAAAGTTAGAAAGAACTGTATAACATAAGTTTAACTATGAGACAAACATACATTTTCAAGGATATATATGTTTTAATTAATAATTATAAAATGTATATAATTCTTAAAAGAAAATTTAAAAAATACTTAACTTATTTATTCGTATTTGCACTTTATAATGTGATTTTTTATATATATGAAAAAAAAATTCATATACTTATCTCTCTCGAGGAGAAGGCGAAACAATTATTTTTGTATACTAATATATCAATAATTTTTAAAATAAAATTATAAGAAAATATATATATATATAGGTCATAGCTATCTCGGATAGATATATAACACAATATGCAGGGAATAGATATAAAAATAGAAAGAAACCANTGTATAACTAGAAACTAAAATATATTCTCATCTTTATTTTAATATTTAAAATAATTTTTTATTGAAAAATTAAGTAGCTGAATAAATTTACAACAACGCATGTATAAATATTAATTGACAAATTCCAAGTCCACAGTTTTGGAATTCTTCAAATCGTAAATGATTTTACGTCTCTATATAATCATAAATAAAAATACAAGGATATAACTAAATTTTTTTGTTTTGTTTATATACTGCAGTAGTGTAACTAAAACCGAAATTAAAGAGGAGTCTGAATTAGAACGTTCAAAACTTAAATTCATCTCTATACCACTGTGGATGTAGCACTTAGATGATGAGTAAACCCTTAGATAATATATGTACAGTACATATGTATAAGTGCGTTTGTCACATTCAAATCTTTTTCCTTGTCTAATTTTTTCTTAATTTATGGTAAGGTAAGGGGGGGGCCGGCTCTCGGGGTTCTTCCCTGTTTACGCTACTGATACACTGTAACAAGAAGAGAAACTGTGTCAGCAGCAAAGTATGATTTTGTATAAACTTTGGTATTATCAAATAATCATTTGTTTCTTTTGATTGAAGAATCGAAAATCAAACAATCAGTAGAACAGAAATATTCTACTTTTCTTTTCATAAGTTTTATCATTTTCCAATAAAAGTCAGTTGGCGTATTTTTTTTTTTAATTTTTCTCATTTATTAGAAATTAAAAATAAACTATGCCATTTACAATTTCATTATTACAAATCGATTTAATGCCGTTACAGAAATCATGAAAAAATAACAAATAATTATTCATTTTTAAAATTTTGACGTTTTATCGATTAATTTCCATTACATTTATTTGTATCANTACCATTTGAAATGTGGCAAACAAATTGTACAAACAATTCAATATCTGTATATATATATATATATTAAAAAATCGTAGACCTATAAATTCCCACTGTCGTCCATCCGTCTGTCTGTCTTCCTTAATCTCGTGAACATAGATGAAAGACAAAACCATATATGGAAACATTAGGGGCAAAAGGCCCAGTTTAACATATATGAATTTCTAATACAAACCGAAAGTCATGTTATTTCAATTCAAAAATTTCCCCCTGAAAGGTGTTAGTTAGATGATTGGCATGACTTTATTGTTAAAGGAAAAGTATGATATACAGGGGCAAGCCACTAATCTGAGGCGAAGAGCATATACTTTAAGTTAAATAAATTAAAAATATGATTAAAAATTGCAGGCATTGTGACGATGTCACAATAACTAATTGCTCTTATTAACCCCATATCAATATTTTATATTTCCGTTATTTAATCTATGTATCATACGAGCTTAGTAAAAAAATTAACCATAGTTAGGAAGAAAAATAATGTTTTAGTTTAAAATAATGCAAACAAGTTTAGCTAACTATCTTTCAAAAATAGATAGATAACACTTAATATCGACTATTGTAGGCCATTTTGTAATTTCGTTTTTCTGTAAGAGGTATGCTTCAACTTAAACATTTCGTGTCACCGATTCAAACAATCTTTATGTATATAAAAGTAAAATAATCACGAAAAGAGGAATTTATAATTCAAATTTACAGGAGGAATTTACATTATTTATCTTTTCGTCTCAACTTAATTTAAAATTAGGATAATTAATCACGATAATAACGATGAATTTATTCTTTGATTTCTTAAAATACTAATGAATATATGAAGTTGAATTCCACAAGTTTTTAAACTTCGAATTTTAAAACTGGTGCAATTTTAAAACTTTTAAAAGTCCTTTTGAATTTAAGAAAAATAATTTTTAAGTTGTTAAGTATATCGATGCATCATCTCTGATGTAAGTTCGATAAATATTTAACTTTTTTCGATCCTTTTTCGTTTCTTAACTCATAATGGCATCCGAATTGAAAGTAGATGAAGCTTAGCATTATTTAAGACTAGTACATACACTGTGTATTTGTTTTTTATACAGTAAAATTTAAAACAATAATTAAATTAAAATATTCAGAATTTAAATATTCAGATTTGATGTGACAATTAATTAATTAATTATTAATTTAAAAAGTACCTTTATATTATAAATCGCTTAAAAATTTTAACAGAAGCGAAAACGGTATTATATGAAAGAGAAAAACCTCGATCTAGATAGAATTCTGGAAAGAATATTCTTCTTATAATATAACTTATTAGAACATAAAAAATAGACAAATTTTTCCTATGAATCTGAAAATACAAACAAGTTTGATGAATTTTAAGCTCATTTGTAAGCATACAATAAACTTTATCGATGTAATAGTAATGCCGTTAATGTACTGTATTGCAAAATGAAAATTTAATGCTTGCATTTAAATAAATTGTTGATAATTTGAATTAAAAAAAAAGCAACTAAATTTAATATCTTTATGAAACGTTGATTAGATATTAGATTGATTAGTAAAAGTCAAAGATCACACAGTAAGATTAGTTATAGATTGATCTATTTTAAGGTAAAGCGTGAATGACATAGAGGTTTATCTTTTATATAATCATAATTTTAGTTTTCCAGATTATATGCAAGAATATTCTGAAAAATTGGTCTTCTATCAAAGAGGAAATTGATTCATAGTCAAGAAAAATGATATCACTGACGTTCTCTTTCAAGTAGATATGCATTTATTTAACTTACGAGTTAGATTTCTAAAATGAGATTATAGAAGTTATTGAAGAGATTTCATATGGAGAAGATGAGCCTATTGATCAAGTTATAAATTAGGCAATTTCTAGAAAACTATTTGAATCTCAAAAATTTGGATACGCATTGAATTATTTCGAATGAATAAGTTTATATTACAAAAAATTTTAAAAGTTGAGCTTGCTTACATTGAAAGAATTTAGATATGGAATTTTCTATTTACCTTTGTAGTAACATTGTCATAGAAATAGAAAAATGGGAAGATAAAAATTCAATTTAAGAGAATTTATTTTATCTCTTTCTATTAAATCAGAAATATATATAATTACATATTTAAAATACCCCCGTATATAGATATTGTAAATATTTGTATTTTTTAAATTTTATTGTTATTCTTTTAATTTGAAATAAAGCGATCACTTTAGGGAGGAAGAGAAAAAACACAAATTGAAATTTTGATTATTATTAATTGAACCAATTGAAGCTAGACTTAATCTTTAGCATCTTAAACAATCGAGGTTTTGAAATTGTTATCAGGGGAATTATTGAAAAATTATACCTGAATCTGTAGATTACACCGAGGGAAAGCTTAATACGATAAGTTTAAATTATACATTTTCAAGAAATAACATATGTTATGAATATACTCTATTGACAAAATGAAAAAAATTAAATTTGTTTATCTCTGTCTGGAGTAATCATTATGTTGAAAGAAAGAAGTTTAGGAACTAAGCATCAAGTATGAGTTTAACAAAAAATAAAAAGAAAAAGAAAGGAAAGTTTAACTATTAAGCTAATTTAAATCATTAAAAACACAGTAAAGATGATGATAATAATAATAATAATAATAATGGATACTATTGATACATCAAACATAACAAAGCACCACGATATATACCTCATCTGGTGTATGTGGACGTTGTTATATTCTTTGCATTTACCCAAGCACTTCTAAATCATCTATTAAAAATAGACGGTTTAGGACTTGTTTAAAACTTAGGGGAGGACGGGGTTAGTTGTGACAGTTTTTACTATTTTCTGTATAATGTACTGTTTCCACCTCATCTTTACCTGCACGAAATTTACTCAACACCGTCAACTGCTACTGTGCAAGGTAACTGACAAGGGACACCATTGGCCCTGTCCCCTCAATGCCCTCATTGAAGACAGGGACACCTATCGGACTTTTGTGCAGTACATTAACAACCTGAGGTTAGCGGACTACCATATTCCAATCAACGGTCAGATTACCTCACCAATATCACTCACGCCCAGTAATCAAGACTCACCGGATCTCGTCTGAAATCCCTCTACATCATCATCACCACAAACGGTCTACCTATTCTTCGCTGTGCCAATCCTGCTCCATTCTCAGGATACAGGTTCTCCACTTTGTCTTGCATGTAAGCCTCATAAGGCGCCACCTATCTCATCTGTCCAATCAAATTGTATATAATCTACCTTGTTAATTGTATATCATTTTAAGCTGTTCATTAATCTGTTCCCGGCAGGNAAACTCAAAATTGTGATTATTCCGTTCCTCAACAATTTGTCTACATTTTAATTATTAATATACACATTTTACGATATAATTAGCTTATTTTAAATTTATATTTTTTTCACAGATCGAGAATATAGTTTTAGACTTAACTAAATTATATAATTGAAGTTTTTATATGATTTTTTCATGAAATGCTGTATATCACATTTATGTTTTTGGAACAAAATAAATTTTAAAATGAGAGAAAGCATTTTAAAAGAAGTGAAAATATAAATAAAGTTAGAACAGAAGACTGACGCAAGTTCGAAAATATAAGAATAAAGTATAATTTATGTTAAAAAACAATTTTGGTATCAAATGAAACTGGCACATATTGTTGCTTATACCGGCTTATCATAATTAATGACCCTTATTCAATGCTGTCTAGAGATATATTTAACAGTTCAAATGCAACAAAATTTTATGTGATAATGTTTCAAACATGCGAAAGACATTTACATAAAAAGCAAAATTAATTCCAAAATTCCCTACTATGACACACTTTTGGTACTTCAAGCGACAAACATTTTATTTATATGGTAAGACACGCAAGCTGTATAGAGATCTTAGCGATACAAGGATATTGTTTTATGGAAAGGTAAACTTGAAGGCAATGAAAAGTATGTTCAAAGACTGACCGTAATTGATTCTCTTTGATGCTTCTCACATGCAATGTGAAACTGTCCCTTATGGCAGGAAAATTTGCAACATTTTCTTGATAAACCACACATTTTAAATGCCCCACAACCAAAAATAACATGGTGTAAGATTTAAAACGCTGAAAGTGCCACAGTGGTGAGTTTTGGTATTAATTTTTCTTAAATTAAAATGTCTTTCGCATGTCCTGGAACGTTATTGTAAGAAATTTGATTGAATTTGGACTGCTACATATTTATCTACGCAGCGTTGAATAGGGATACTTTAATTACGATTATAGGGCATTTCAAGAACGCTATCAGAAGTAACTGTATCATATATATTTATGAAAGATCCATTTTATACATAAGTANTATATAATCTACCTTGTTAATTGTATATCATTTTAAGCTGTTCATTAATCTGTTCCCGGCAGGCGCCCATGGATTCCTCCTTTCCTTTCTACCTCTTTTCCCCTCCCCCACCCCCTACACACATCCCTTCTCTTTCTTCTCCTCCCTCACTCACCCCTTTCTCCCTATCCTATTTCTTCCTTGGCAATACCCTCGAGTTCGGCCAATTACTTTAAATCTTATGTCTTATGTATAATGTACTGTACATACTAGCTGCACTTCTAAAACAAAATTATATGCATTGTATATTTTATTCTTTTTCTCATTATATATGCGTAAAACTTTTAAGTATGTTTTAAATAGTTCCAAGTAATTTATTATTTTCCACAAGTGTATAACTTATCACATTATGTCTCAACCACGGGGCATGTAGTGACAGGCGAGGGACAAGCAATGACAATAATGCAAAAGCTTTGCAAAGTCCAAAGAATAGCAAGGGCTTTTAATTAAAAGTTATAAACAGATAAAAATAAGATAGGAGACGTTTGTGACACATTAAATTAGAGGCATTCTATAGACATTGAAGAGTTACGTAAAATACATCTTTCTGACTACTTCTTCAGCCGCTATTACATAATCTTCTAAGCCAGGTTTTTCACTCACCATTTTCTTCTTGCAACGTTTTTCACTTTATATATCATCTCCGAAGAAGATTATACGTTAAACATAAGATCAACGCAATGAGGCGGAACAGTGTCACAATTGTTTCGCCTCATTGCGTGTCACAACTAGTCCCAACCGCTGTTTTCTTCTTCTGTCTCTGTAACTACAACATCATATTGCTACCAGAGCATTCTGTAAAATAATGCCTGAAGGTTTGTTGTCCACAGACATAAAATCAAATTTAATTTACCTCATCATACGCTTCAATAAATCCTATTTAAAACTATCAACTAAATTTTATTTTTCGACCCTAAAAACACATTAATTAGTATAATTTCAACGCTATATTCTCTCTCTAACTTCACATGCAATATTAAGCAGGATACGTAGAATGAGGCATTCAGCAATGAGGCATTCAGTACTATCAGCCTCAAGAAACAAGTTGTAAGCCTTTTCACTACATGCCCCCGTCACAACTAGCCCCGCTATCCCCTATTCCATGGACATGTAAATGGAGTTAGGCTTAAATAATTGCAAAACACTACAGATTGGAAAGAAATTCTGAAGAAAAACGATAGAAAATGGAGACATCATTGAATCCATGGATGAAGATAAAGTGATCTCCATGGCATACGAAAGGAGACATGCTTACGTTTTGGAGATGCCCTCATTTTTGGATAATTTATGGCAATCCCATGGAAATGACAAGGATCTCGGTATACTGATAAAAGGATTTTGTAAACAAGCAGATTTAATGTTGTTAACCAATTACCATTCACTTTTCTTATAGTATGTGAACGCTTATTGGTTAATTTCTTACGCTTGAGCATAACTCTTGAGCATTGGTTGTGAATTCGAGCATAAAAGAGTTAAAATTTACGCATTTTATATGTGTAAATAAATAAAATGTAATAACTTAATTTCTTTGCAATTATGAAGTATTACGAAGATTTATAAATACTCTTAATTTACTATTGCAAGTTATTATTTACCACGTTAAAATCATCAAAATGAAAAAAAATTAAATAAATAAGTTTACAAGTAACTGTGAACAGTGTTATAGCATTTATTATAATAAATGAATCACACTTCGATATAATTTTGTTGCTATTTAGGTAAGTTTGCCTCAGGAATGGAATAAGTTGAATTACATTGATTTGAAGAATTTTGTTAAAATTAATAATGATTTTGAAGAATGAGTTTTACTTTAAGCAATATTTTCAATTTAAAAGAGAGAGAGAGATTTGATATTTTCTNAGAAGTAACTGTATCATATATATTTATGAAAGATCCATTTTATACATAAGTAAAAATTTTTAGAACCAGTGATATTTATAACAAAAGAGTAAAAATTAAAAAAAATATATATTTTTTTAAAGTAAAAACATGAATTTCTAACGTTATAATTAGGGTCTTTACAATTTATTTAAATTATAATATTATAATATTTAAAAAGATATTTAATTGATAAAATCAAGTGTAATCAAAACTTACAAGTCATTTATTTAAATGAAGCATCAAAACAGTTGTAATTTACTGATACAGCAATCATTGAAAATCGATAAAAGAATAAATTTTCAAGTTATCTTTATTGTTAACTTAATAAAATAAAAACTTCAATTTATAAAAATTAACAAGAGAATAACCCAATTTTACTCTCATTTCCGAATAACGTTAATCGATTTTTTAATTTTTAAAAGTTTGTTTTAGATGTTTATGATTTTTCCTGAATATTTAATTATTAGCAATATTATTATTTAGATAATATTTTCTAAATTGAATTTCTTCTTGTAATTATAAGATTTATGTTTTATTTATACAATTATAAGATTTATTTAACTTTTATCGATAAATTTATTTAATTATATAAAACTTTCTAACAACAAAAATCTTTCCCATCTTGAATTGTTGTGAAACTTTATATTTCTGACTTAACACGTGTATGGTAACCAATTTTAAATTTTCTGAATTTAAATATATAAAATATGTTTTAAAAACTTTACTTGATATAACGACTTAGAAGGTATGCATAATTTATTTGATATCTTTCCTCATATTTCCAGATTTAAAGGTCAATTGTAAAAATATATTATGGACCCAGTTATTTCTAAAAAGAACCAATAAACTTCATTTTCAGATCATTTGAATAATTCATTGCTTTTACATTCTTGTAAGATGACATTTTTAAAAGAAAAAGCTTCTAACAAATCAGTTATCTTCCATCAAAGTCTTACAAGATTTCTTTTAATGCCATAGAATGCTTGAATAGCGTAGAAAGTGTTACAAGTCATATATATATATATATTAAATATTTTAAGAAATTTTATAAATATATCTCAAGAAATATAACTATAAACAGAGCTCCTTGTAAACTTTTTAATAATTAATTATAGAATATGATTTGTTTTATTAGTCTACAAACATTATGATTCGATTGCGTTTTAATGAATTCAAGAGGGATTAATAATAGAACACGAAGCTCTATTATGATTATTATGTTTATTATTCTATTTTTATAAAATTAGACAATGAAGCTTCTCTTACATGGTTTCTCTACCTCTTAAGAGATATGCTGCACGGTCTAAGTAATTTGTTAAACTTCAACAAATTAATGTAAATATATAGTATTAACATCATTATCTATTCTAACAACTAAACTACAAAGCAAAGAAATTTATTTTACATGTAAATAGAAGCCTGAAAGTTTTCCAAATTATTTCCAACTTTTTAATAAATTAAAATATGAATTCATAAGGACACAAATAATTAACATATGAATAAAAAAATAAAATTCGTACTTATTTATGTCATTTCGTAAATATTTAAAAGAGCTAATATGCATATTCAGGAATGTTTGTTTTAGTTGCTAATTCAAAGACAAGATATTTCCATAAAAAACTTTGAAATACTTGGAAAACCGATAAAAATTCACTCAAATATTCTCCAGAATTGGTGAAACATTTTGATCATATAATTTTAGTATTTTATAAGTAATTTATTATACTTTTACTAAAATTTAATAACAAATCACTTGATTAAATTCAAAACAATTCACAGCTAAATAATTTATTGAATTAACCATCAATGGCCGAGTGGTTAACCCGAACACTGATAGTTGGTTACGGATTTGCGTCTGATCAACGGGCTGGACACGTGGGGTTTTCAGGATTTTATTTGCATATCTAACACCTAAATAGGAGCCAGTTTCACATAGAAAGTCTTCCCGGGAGGCACCGCCCTTGATAGATGGCCTATATGTTAGTTGTTTTATCAATGCACATACAAGCGATCTACCGAGTTAATTAGACATTCAATCATATTCAATTAGTTATGCACGTTTGTTTATTACGAGCGATGGTTTTGAAGAATCAAAATTACCTTTAAAAAAGCAATATGGATCTTTGACTATTAAAATTTAAGTAGATAAAATGTATTCTTGTTCTGATTTTGATGTAAGTGCTTTCCAAGATTTTATTATACATAACACTGACTAGAATTTACAGAATCCTCGCGTATGAAAATTAAAATATATCTAAAATTGATTTGTTTGCTGTTGAGGCTTACTAATCCCAATCTATCAAGAAAGAGATTTTCATAGAAACTCCACAAATTTTATCAAAATATAAGTGTGTTATTTGTTTTTTATTTAAAGTGAAAGATAGTGATACAGAAACTAAAAATGGTATACTCGTATATATTGACGAATTAAAACTATTGACGATTTGATTATTAAATTACGAACCATTTGCATTTATTACAAATGTACATATATAATTTTCTCAAGAGATGATCTTAGCATATAATTCTGAAACCCAAATCAAATTCTAATGAAATATTATAAAATATATGAAGAAAAAAAAACTGAATACTCAGAAAATATTGAAGTATTGTATGATCCAGTACAACAAGTCTAGAAAATGAAAGTTAAGAATAGACTTGCCAATTCCCATTTTCGTTTTTATTTTCAATTTCCATTTGAAAAACATTAATTTTTCGGCGAAATTAACTAATGAAAAAGTAATCTATTGCAACAAGAATAGATTCTCATTAATGACGAGAATGGATTGTTAAAATTATTTCATGAAAAGTTTGGTAATATGAGTATTTATAATGAGAAAAATATATTAAAAGTGATCAAATGAAGTAAATAAAACTTGTTTATGAATGTAAATATCTTATTCGGACAAATCATGCAGGTTTTCTTAATTAGTTCCAGGTTTAATTAAAGCATTTTTTTTTAATTTGAATTTTTCCACGGAATATATTATTCTTCATTCTTGCTGTTATTATTTTGAAAATTTACTGTAAAATCTTGAAAATGCTATGTAATTTACTCTAAAATGTTGCTATAAAATTTTCAGATGAGTAAAAGAATGTTTTGATGTTTTTCAAGAGAATTTGGCAAATCTAATTATTTTAGTTAAAATTCTTAGAATTTTATATTANAGACCCTATACAAAAGGCTGTTATTTGAAATTTATAAAAGACTTTTTCTTAATTTTGAAAAAATATTTTATATAGTATAAAAAATTATTCGAAATTGTATATTCTTTTTTCGTCTTTATATTTTATTCATTTCAAATTTAACATCTTCCTTTATATATTCAGATCTATCTTCCTATATCACTCGTAGATTTTATACGCTATTTTACTTTTAAATTTTTATGTTTTAGGATTGCTTTACTCACGAATAAAATTATTTGCTATTTTTGAATAATAGATTATAAATTATATAATTCGTTATAGTTGAGTTATAAAATAATGCCTTATGCATATTTTATTGAATAAGTATAACTATTTTCCTTTTAACACAGTTTTCTACATTAGTATAATTTTATTTGTTCTGTAACAAATATTTTATACGTTTAGTTATAATTTATTCTATTGTAAAAATGCATTTTGTTATATAACAGTAAGAAAATAAGTGAGTTGGTTTTATCCAGAAAATGTATACTTAAGAGAACAAATAAATTCTTGTGGTCATGAAATTCCATTAAAGACTAAGATTCTGATTCTATTGAGTTAAGATATTTTCATTAATATGTATTATTTCTTTGATCTTGTTTTAAAAATGTTATTAAATATGAAAATGCTAACATATTCCATTAAATTTAAGACTTAAAACTTAAAAATTGAAAAGAAAAACACAATATTTGAAGGAAATTATGACATTTAAGTGCCACTTGTTACAGTAAATATTATTTTTATTTAAAAATTTAATAAATTTTAATTCAAAATCATCTTCATTAAAATTTTACTGTAATTTTGTTATTTTTCAGTTCTGAGATTATTCTGTATTTAGCTTTTTTATAATTTAAAATTAGGATATGTTTATATTTTTAATTAGAAATAACTTCATTATCTTTAGGTAAAGACATTTTTATTTGAATTAATTAAAATTATTCCAAAGAACTATTAAATATAGAAAACTTAAAACAAATAAGAATTGATTTATGAGTGAGTAGACGTTAGTGTTTAAGTTTTTTTTTTTTTACTAATTGTTAAAATTTATTGTACTTTTCTATAAAATAAACACGTAAAAATATGTATTAGGCACGTGTATAAAAATAAGGATAGAAGAGGATAAAATCAATATCAGCTTTAGAAACAGTTAAAACACCAATTTATATTTTTTGTTTCATTCTTTCTCGAAAGTACTTTTTACAAATCTGTTTTAATGCATATGATATATGAGATAATGTACGAAAACAAAACTCAGTTCAGCCTTTTTTTAATGATAAAAACTTAAAATTCAAATTACTTTAAATGACATGTATACATGAATTTTTTAGAATTAAAAATAATCTGAAAATCTGGCAAAAATAGCCTGACAATTTGTGTTTTCTGATACTATTTATTGTTATAAGAATACATTAAAAATTGACGTCAGTTTGTAGTAATTTTTTTATTCTTCTTCTCTTTAGTTAATTCCTTATTAAATCAAGTATTTAAATTGAATAACAAGAAAAATACTTCAAAATTTATTTATTCCTTCATTACAGATTTAAGAATGCATCATTTAAAAATAAATCTATTAAAATAAGTACTAACTTAAAACTAAATATAGTATAAACACTCAAAATGTGTATAAACTGAAAAGAAATCGCTTTTATAAATATTTTTTCATACATTGTGTTATAATTAATGTATGAACATGAACTACAGAAGAAGAAATGATATTAATAATCAGAGCTATAACTTTAAATATTTTTTTTTTTNCAAGAATAGATTCTCATTAATGACGAGAATGGATTGTTAAAATTATTTCATGAAAAGTTTGGTAATATGAGTATTTATAATGAGAAAAATATATTAAAAGTGATCAAATGAAGTAAATAAAACTTGTTTATGAATGTAAATATCTTATTCGGACAAATCATGCAGGTTTTCTTAATTAGTTCCAGGTTTAATTAAAGCATTTTTTTTTAATTTGAATTTTTCCACGGAATATATTATTCTTCATTCTTGCTGTTATTATTTTGAAAATTTACTGTAAAATCTTGAAAATGCTATGTAATTTACTCTAAAATGTTGCTATAAAATTTTCAGATGAGTAAAAGAATGTTTTGATGTTTTTCAAGAGAATTTGGCAAATCTAATTATTTTAGTTAAAATTCTTAGAATTTTATATTAGTCTTCGTTTATTTTATATAATATTTTTCTTCTATTTCTTTAAATTTTTCATGAAATGGACTTGTTTGAAATCTCTTAATTACTTATCAAATAATTTTTCATTGAGTTTTCGTATCTAAGATCTTTGCTTTATCATAAGTATTCATATGATAATATTCTTTATTGAGTTTTTATTATATGAAATGTATATTATTTCTGTTCAGTTATTGTATATATCGAAAATTGAACATATTTAAAGAAATCTTTTGTGATCCTTTATATTATTTATTGATATCGTTCTTATGTATAAAAGTAAAAGTTTATTTCTCCATCAAATATATAAAGAATGCTGTAAACAATTTCCGGTATTTTAAGTGTCCATTTTCTTTTGATTGTATGATTTTTGTAATATTAAAACTAGAATTTTATCTTGAATTTTATATATATATATAAAGTTACATTCTTTTTATGAATTATATTTTTATTATTTATATAAAAAAACAATGATTTAAAAATAAAGTTTAATAAATTTGATTTTTTTAAAAAAAGGTTTTCTTTCCGGATTTATTTTTAAATCTGTTTCAAATAATGAATTTTCGATTTTTTGAAAAGATTTAGATGATATTATCTACAGTAGTAGCATTTTCAATAATAATTCTTTTCTATTGCAACATTTATAAACATTAAATAAAACTATTAAAATAATCAATTTACCAAATCAGAGATTTCTCTTTTAGAATATGGAACAAGATGCACAATTTTTCTTATAATTTTGTAGTATTTTTTTGCATTTAAAGCAAAATTAATTTAATTTTAATATTTTAGGTAACAAAATCAAGATAATTATTTCAGAATTAAGCCAATTTCACAATTATTAATTTATTTATGTAAGAACTTCGCTAATTTTGAATATAAGAAAATTCGCTGAAGCAGTGAGAAGTTAACAATTTCAATAATTTCCTGTTTTATATTTCTAAATATTTGGTTATACTGTATAAAACTAAGATTATGCCATTAATTTACTTTTCAAAAGCATTTTCTGTATAGAAATATTATTATTTAGTAAATAAATTAATGTTACTGACTGATTTCTGATAGTTAGATTGTTCTATTAGATTCCGTTTTACTGACAGGCACATGGAAATGTTATCAAGATTAAATATTCTACAAAGCTATGTAAATTTAAAGTTTAATAAATTATTAATCAGTTAGTATACTCGTTCATGCGTTTTATGTTATAAGATGGATCTTATATTGTTATTAATTGATAGTTTTCTAGTTTATGAAAATTTTGATACAATATTTCAAATTTTGCGGAGATTCTTTTCGTATTTTAAGTTGAATACTGAATTTGATATATAACTATGCTTACTATATACAGGGTGAACATAAAAACACACCTGGATTTCAAGTAGTTATAAAATTACAACTTATTTGGATATATTTGTAAATATGGTGGCAGAAGATACATTAACTCAAAAAATTTCTTCTGTCTGCAAATTTTTTGCGCTAAACAAAATGACCAGGTGTTCGGCAAGTGGTCCCCAGGATCACCTGACCTAACCGTTTGTGACTGTTTTCTTTGAGAGTACGTGAAGGACAGATTGTATGTACTGTACCGTCACTACCCGCAACTCTTGATGATCTGTAGGAACGCATCACTGAAGCTATAAACTCGATCACGCCTGTTATGCTGCAGAGAGTCTGGTCTGAGTTAAATTATCACATCGATGTTTGCCGAGTAACGGATGGGCGCACATCGAGTGTATGTGATACCAACCGATACCACGTGAAACTGTATGAGTTGATGCAATTGTAGCCATCAACGTGTAAGAATGTTTCAATAAAGTTACATTCTGTATCTGTCGGAATAAAGAACTGTTTTTGTGCTCACCCTGTAATATAGAACGTTTTCATTTCTTAAAATAATTTTCTATTTGATTATATAAATTTTTGATGAGATTTTTAGCATCATCAGCTAAATGTTAATAATTTTAGGATATTAATTGGGCACTTTCTTTAGATTACTTCGTTCAATAAACATTAATTATTTCATGTTATCAGCATTGTTGTAATTATTTTTTGATAAGCATCTCACATTTTTAATTATTAACTTCACATTCTATTTGTTTATTAATTTACAAATAATAATCTGTTTTTATATAACTTATATTATTTAAGGTTTACATAATGTATTAATAATTAAATTAATAAAACAGAACAAATATATTGCGAAAATGAAATATTTTCATTCCTTTCCTATGTTGATGCTATTGTAATTGTAATAAATAAAAAGTAAGAAAGAAGTTAAATGAACCAAATTAGATCACCCTCAAATTTAAAAATTCCTTACAATATTATCCACTATTATTTTATTAATGGTTTTATTGCATTGACTAGTATTTCATTTAATGCTTCATGTGGCAAAAAAATAATTGTGTGATAAATATTTATATTAGTAATTAACTAATTTGCTTATTAATACAATTGCTCTTGTTATGAATCTTTATTTTCCAATAAAAACAACAGAGGTTTATGTCTATTATGAATTATTTTTATTAGTCTATAAATTTGCGAAATACAAATTGAAAAATAAGAATAAAGAATAACTTTAAAATATTTTGAATACAAAATTTCTTTTTAATTTTGGTAAGATAAACGTGCTTTTCCTGAACATGAACTTTCTTCCTTCATAAAATGTACAAATGCAAAACTACCAGCAAAAGTTGATGTCTTTTTTTCTCTCTCTCTCTCTCTTTCTATCGTTTTTTTTAAAAGAAACAGTAGTATCATGATTCGATTTGTTTAGGAACTTCATTCTCTTTTTTCTGTTTTAAATTGATATTTTTTGAATCTATTTTGGACCTTATTTTTTTGTTTTTGTTGCAAGTGAACCGTTCCACTATAAAAAGATTCTTGAGTTTCAGAATTATTTTTTATCAAACTTTTATTTTTATTATGTAAATTTGTTAAATTCTGTCACGCAAAAAATGTATTATACATTTCTAAACATGTTTTAGGAAAAAATGTTTGTTTGCTAATAATTTCGAAAAAACTCGATAACAAAGTTTTACAAAACAGTTATTAAATTTTTATATAAATTATTTTATTATAACAAAAAATGATCAAATAACAAAAACTAAATTCTAATGAAATTCTAAACAAACTGTATAACGATTTTTAAAAAAATCTAAACTTGAAATTTAATCAAAATTATTTTAAATAAAAATTTGCTTGAAAGTACTGTATGTAATAATTTTAGTAAACAATAGTGTTTTTTAAAATACAGTAAATTAACATATTACTGTATAAGAATATAAATTAGTTTCGATCATTATTAATCAAATATGCAAATATTTTTTTTCCAATATTTTTGTAGATGTTCTTATGGAAAAGTAATATAAGAAGCTTAAAACTATTATTTTTTAAGAAATTATAGATTTTATAAATCGAACTTCATTAAATAATAACACTTTTTAATGAATTTTTAATAGACCATATAATTTAATATAAATTTATCATTCATTGTGAAATTATGAATCGTGGCCAATTTGGACTTTAAACATTTTCTTTGATAATAAGTGAAATATTTTATAATATAATTATTTAGAATCATATTTTATTATCGTTATATTAAATATATATACTCAAAAAATTTCACCTAAAATCGAGAACACGTCAATGCACCAGGTTGACCTCAAAAATCATCCCCATTCTCTGTCAAATAAAAAACTCACATCCAAAAGTCGAGTTCTAACTTTTCAACTCTACTATCTTACACTTCTTCTTATATGAGGATCGCTTCGTCCCTCACAAAGCTAAAAAAAATCTAATGCAATTTCATTACTCAGTCCCTGGATATATCACGAGAATTGAATTAGATAAAACCAATCTCCTCCTCATTCTCTTAAAACAAATCCTGTTTTTTACTAAAAGAACTAAAGACTTTTGAAGGTGACTATCTTAAGAAATTTTTCACCGGAAGCAATTGCTCCACTACAATCAACTGTTATTCGGCAATTGGCAACATTTTCAAACAATAAGACGTTTCACTGGACAGTCTTCTAGCCATCCATTTAGAATAGACGTTATACTCGAAAAGATCATCTGTAATACAGTATCCTAGTCGTACACGGAAGGCCATTCTAATTTCTAACTTTGTATAAACAAATTCTCCACGGAAATAACTTATTTCTCAAAACTATATTTTTAGTCATCTCAGTCACTCTCACAAGAGTTTTCTAATGCAGTGAACTTTTATACACTGAGACAATTCATTAACATTCTGTTCTTGGAAAAAAAATAAAATCTGTCTTTTCTGTAATATGTATGAAATCAGTATTTACCATCTTTTCGTCAATTGTAAAGCCTTATCAACTACTCGCTCATAATTCAATCTCGACTTATCCAACATTGCTCCGAGGGACAATTTCCTACTCGCCTTTCATAACATTTCACATAATTCAGTTCTTTAAATACTGAACTTCTTTTGAGAATTTAGAATGGTTTACAATCTTTTCATCACTTTTAAGATCTTATAGCCTAATTGTATCTCCATCCCTTATATCCCATTCAATGTTATTATATTCTAAATGTAACTGACAAATTTTTATTGTCATTCAGAATACATCAGAGAGATGTCTCTCTGATGTATTCCGAATGACAATCTCTTATGTAATCTCTTATGTAAATGTAGATAAATCTCAATCACATACCCTATTTGTACTGTAGTTGAATAGCAATGTATCCTCCCTCTATAGGACAGTTCTCCAATCGTTCCTAATAATAATAATAATTATTATTAGTCTGTACCTAAATTTCATATCCATATCTTAATCCTTAATTCACATATATTCGTACATTTTGGAAAAGTCTTCATCAATAATAATATTTAATCGATATAATTTAATTTCTAATAGTCTAGACGAATATTTAACGAAGAAATATATATCTTAATATTCTTAACTGATTAAAAATACAATTTTATTAATTGAAAAGGTTAACTTATTTCAGTATGTTATCATAATAAGATCCAGTTTCATTTTCGGCATGTAAATTTTTAGAATTGTTTCAATTTTTTTTTTATTGGAATATTTTATAATAAATTATTTAAATGATGTCTGCATTAAAAAACTCATTTGCAAATTAAAAACACTTAAAAAGTTAACATATTTATGAAAAAACTGATTACATTTAATAGCATACACANACTTTTTTTCTTTTGAATAGGTGTAGAATTAAACAGTTTTAAAAAATATTATTTTAACCTTAAAAATATAAACAATAATTAATGTTAAATAAACAATATAATTTACTTTTATTTTGTTAATTGCGCTGCAATTCGAAAAAACTGTAGACCTATAAATTCCCACTGTCGTTCGTCAGTCTGTCCGTCCGTCCGTCCTCAATCTCGAGAACGAAGTTAGACACATGAAATACGAGACTAGATTTGAAAACCTTAGACGCAGGAGGCCCAGTTTACTTGCATAAGAACGTCCGGTGCAAATTGTCTATTGTTAAAGGAAAAGTATGATGTACAGGGGTAAGCCACTACTAATTTGAGGTATAGAGCATATATTTTAAATAAAATAAATCAAAAACATGATTAAAAATTTTAAAAATTGCAGCCTGGAATTGTAACGATGTCACAATAAATAATTGCTCGTTAATGTTATAATTATTTTATAAAAATTTTATAAAGTTTTCAAATTACATTTACTTTTAGATAATATAATAATAACCATTTTATGGTAATATTTGTCTCATTTATTTAATATAGTTTCTTTCCATGTAATAAATTTTAACGTAGTTCTTATAGCTGACATATATTTTAAAAATAAAACATTAAAACCCAATTTTCTAAAAATTGTCTTCATATATAATGTATTCGTATTGATCTCTTGATACGCTTTGAGGTTTCTTTCTTTAATTTTAGTTTTACTCTTACATAATTACATTTAATTGATCCGTTTTTGTCCTCGCTTTAGAATTTAATCTCATTCATAGTATGAGTTATTTACTTTTATAGAATTTTTAAAAAATATTTGTTTGTAATTTTTTAGAAATGTAAACAAATATTGAACTTTGAACTCTGACATTTATTTCAAAAGTAAAAAAAAAAGTGATTTTTTAAACAAGTTATATGCATTATAAATTTATATATTTTTTTTTATTTAAGAAATTATTCATAAACTATTAGTTTAAATTATTTAATTTATTAAAATAATTAGAATATAAAAGGTAAATTAAATTTTTTTCTTAAAAATTTTTCCAAATAGGCAAAACTATTATATAAATTATAAAATTGAAAATGAAATCAATTTAAGATTATAATATTAATTAATTATTCTCTTAGAATTAAAAAAATTGCGTTTAATTAAACTTTCGAAACGTCTTTGAAGTACATTTAATTATAACTAGGATACAGTTACAGAGATGATAAAATATCGAAATTAAATTAGACCGAAACATGAAATTAAAAATGAATTTCTTTTAACACGCGAGTTTTTAGAAGTTTCTTAAACCATTTTTTTCTTTTAACAGTTTTTATTTTCATTCAATTACAAAGCAATTTTTCTAATAAAAATATAGAATTAAACTGTAAATTAAGCAATAATTTTTAATATAAGAATTTTATCATCTGTTTTTTTTCCTTTCCGGTATATTTAAAAGTTTATTACAATAAAATCTGATTTATAGCGTAATATTTTTAATAATTATAAAAGAATTCTTCTAAAGTTACTTAAAATAGTTCTCTCTTCATATTAATTTTCTAATTTACAGATAAATCGCTTAGATATTTTTCTTGAAGTTTCTTTTCTTATCGAGTTTTTATATCTTTATGCTTTTTGCAAGTGAAGCTCAAATCTGATCATGTGTTATTTTTAATCTAGAGACAATTGTGTAACATCTCTTTTGATGGTTCCTTTTTTGATGATTCGTGATTCTTTCTAACACGTGCAGTTATTAAAACGTAGATCTAACTGACTTATTTCCACTTATATAATCTTCAACTAAATAAACAAGTTTTTAAAACTAAAATTTTTTAAACAATTATCTTAGTCCTTCTTCTCCTATGCAGTATTTATTAAAATTAAAGCTTATATTAATTAGAATTTTAGTACAGTAGCTATTATTCAATGTGGGCATTTTGAATCTTTTCAAATCTCAAATGTTTTGAGATAATTATTAATTATTTTACTACATTCATTTCTAAATTAACTTGATTCTTGATTAAAGAATTTCTGATTTAATTTCATTTATCTTCATCATTATAATCAATTCCAGTTTAGGTCTTAAGACCTCTTTCCATCTAATTACATTTACACTTTTTATTACTATATAAATGAAATAAAATCTTCATTTGAAATCAATTCAAATACAGATTAGTGTAAAATTAAATGTAGAATTTAGTGTAATTTCATTAATATAATCGTTCCTAAAATAATAATAACAAGATAAGAAATGATTATTTGTAGATATTCTTTAAATGCTTTTATCTCACCTCACAACAGCGTCAGAAACATTGTTATGAGTCTTTTGGTGAGATGAAAATATGAAAAATATTCAAAAATAATGGTTAGTTTATCTTGTTAATAGCAAAAGTTCATCATTTATTTCGAAGAATTCAATAATAATGAGATGGATAATAATAATAATATTATTATTGCTATATAAACAAAAAACATTTAATTTTGGTTTAGGCACATATAAATATGAAAAATATATAAATAAATATATAAAAATTAGTTTTAAGTCTTAAAATTAATTTATCAATATATATTTGAGAAACGTAAAGATTGATAAAAGTTATATTAAGGAATGTCAATTTGGTTTCGATCGTTTTTCTTCTATTTTATATTTATTTACTTTCGTAGAGAAGTAAAAATTTTATATTTGATCGAGTTTATGTCAGATTCTCATAAATAAAAGTGTCTTGTTTCAAAACCATCAAATATATATGATCTAGTTGTAACTCGCCGGAAGGAATAAAACAGCACTGCTTCTATTTTCTATAGGAAAAGTCTTTTTTATTTTTGTAAATCTTATATGAATTAAAAAATAAAAATAGTTTTTTACATGACTAAGATTCATAAATACACAACTTATATGAAACAATACAACGTGAGATTATTTGATTATTTATAATAAATTAATTTCAAGATACGTATACAAGAATCTTGATCCACGAGAGACAAAAAATGAAAATGTAAATTATTAATTTTATTGATAATATTTATTTATTTATATTGATGTTATAAAATTTTAAAATACAGGCAAAGATATTGCACCGGCAATACTGATAAAATAAATGTGGTGAAAAGATGTGAAAATTTATGGGTGTGCAGTAAATTTTTGATAATATGATACATGAGAAAGATAGTTATTTATTAATAATTTTTTTTTATTAAAACTACCATTTATTTTAATTTTTCATAAAAATAATACTGTAGCATATTGATAAATCACACGAAGAATTTTATATTCTGTTGCATATGTATTTTACTTTAGTATACTTGATGATATCCATTTTTATTAACTATATAAATTTTTACTTTTTATATATTGAATCATATGTGCGAGAATCTTAATCATAATTTGGATTTTATTTATAGAAATTTAGATCAATAACTTAAATCTTAAATTATTGCACAACAGAATAACTACTGAAGTGTCTCCTGTTTAATGTTGAGAAGTTACAATACACTATGCTCTTTAGTAGCCTCAATTTTGCATTTACGAGATGAAATGATATATATTAATATCAGTCAACAGAAGTGAATGGTGGGAAACAATACAGTAGAGCGTCGATTTTCCGAAAGTCAATCATCCGAAACGTTAATCATCTGAAAGAATTCCAGTCCGCAAATTTAAATTTTCGCCAGTGCTGTGGCGCTTCAATCTTTGGCTATGTCTTGGGCTACTCAAATATTTTACGTTTTTGATACTAAATTAACATCTAAAGTATAATTTTTTATTATTTTTATATTTTTCAATATATTTATTTTGTTTGTACAAAATAAAAAATTATTTTTAACGATACAATGGTCTTTGTTAGGCTTAACATCGACGAAAATTCAACGCGAAGCGACACGCAACGGAGAAAAATGTCAAGATGGGATAAATTAATATATTTTTTCGTACACAATCGGTTATCCGAAACGTCGATCTTCCGAACAACTCCAGTCCCCAATTGATTCGGATAATCGACGCTCTACTGTATTTGTTTTAGGGATTCACAGAAAATTCAAAAAAAAAATTGGATCAAATTCAACTCTAGAAAATTCAAGAAATGGATTTTTATTAAAAATTATTATTAATAAAATAGTGAACACTTTTTATATCTATTTCAAGCCAATCATTAATTTTTATAATGAGCAATTGATTTTTAACTTTCATTGTAAAGATGCTGGAGCGTTTTTTATTATATTGTATGTTCAGTTTTATCAACAGATACCAGTATTTCTAAGAACCTATAATAATTAACATTTATTAATGATACTGCTTTATAGCTCCATTCTCTTTATTGGTCATTTACACGTTGTTTTTATTGATATATTTTTGTTTTTACATTATTGATGTAATTATATAGACTTATTCTTAGTCTTTATTATTATTATCACTATTTTTTGTGACTATTTTATATTTTAAATAATGTTGTAGCTGGCTGTACAGTTCATAAAACCAGACAGGCTATGTAAACATGTTTTAGATTTATTGATGTAGATTTAGCTGCTCCACGTAGTTTGCCCTAAAAGCCTTTCTCAATTGAGCAATAGACTACCAACAAATCACATATAACATTATAATAAATAATAAATTTTATATATTAATATTTATTTTAATAAAGTAATTGAAATAAAAAATAATAATGGAATATGATTTTATAGCGAATTAAAAATAATAAAAATGATAATAAATTTGGCGTTATAAAAGACTTTATTTCTTCGGTTTATCAAGTGTTTTTAACAAAAAATCTTTTAATATTCAATAAAAATAATATTCGATAGTTTATTCTAAAGAAAATATATATTCACCAATTTATTCCAAAACTGACAACATGCTCTTAGCCTGTTGTGTGTAAGCGTAATTTCTACATTTAAAGTGTTGTATTTAGTTTTTATTTTGAATAAAGAATTTTGAATTTGAAGAGTGTATTTTGAGTATTACAACAATAATTTGAAAATAAGTTGAAAAAAAAGAAAATGATGCAGAAGAAAAAGAGAACGAGATAAGCTGTAATGATTGAACAAAAGATTGAAAAGGGACAATAAATTTTTATGGAAAACTTTCATCAATTCATCACAGACATTAGAGACTTTAATGAAGTGGCTGATGCAGAAGCAAAGAAGTTGAGTTCCAGAATGTTGATGCAGATGATGATAATGAATTTTTGCACTTCCATAATGAAGAACTCATATTCGATTAACTCAAATGCAAACAGTTTTCCAAAGAGGAAGAAGAAAAGGTAAAGAAAACCTTATATGCTGTTAAGGTAAAATAAATTATGGACAATGCAGAGATGCCAAATATTACTAAAAATGATAATGATACAGTAAGAATCATTACTTTCAAAAGTGATATCAGATATGCTTTGATACTCTTCAAGAAGAATGTAAACTACTAAAAAGCAAACAAAGTTCTATCTTGAATTTTTTCGACCCAGAAATACTTTCTTTTCTACAGATATCATTATAGCCTTCCATATTAGGAATTTTTAGCGTGAAAGTGACAAGAAAAAGAAAATTATTATTGGGCATATCTGATTTAGACATGGAATCAGAAGGTAGATTATTTGATTCTGCACAAGTTTCTAAAAAATGACTTCGTTCTCCTTTATCACAAACCACCATCCATTATCTCATTAAATCTTCTTATACCTTTTCGCGACTACAAAAACATGTTCAAATTGTATTTATTTGCTTTATTATTAATTTACTTTACTAACTTATAACTAATGTAAACTTGTTTTATTGTTTTCAATTGATATTACAGTATGTTTCTTTTATGTGGTCGAAATGGAATTCATTATAATATTTTTCCATTGAAATTAATTGGATTTGCTTATTCGTTTAACGACTTTTCACTTTGCGACAGAGTTTTCAGGAACGAATTAAAGTCGTTCAGCCATGGATATATCTGTATACGAAAAGTGTAATTCTATAAGATATTTGAAGAATAGTTTGCAAGAAATAATAATTTGAAAAACGACATTTAAAATTTGAATTTATGAGTTGATGACACTAGAAATTTTTCTGCTATTCAAGTTTGCGATAAACGTCTTTAAAAGATACATTCATACGGTATTTGTATTTACTGAAAAAATTAATTTACGTATGTACAGTATATATATACTGTTCTAAGATATCCTAAAACTTCATAATTCTTGATTAAATCTAAGTGAAGCATAAATGTTTGTCGGGTTCGGTGCAGAGACAGAAATTTCGTCTTCTTGCCGGATCGGTTTACGTCAGGAAATATAATTACGTTATGCACACTTAACGTAATTAGACGGGGGACCTGGAGAAGGCAGACCTAAAGTAGAACTACTGCCCTAGCTCTGGATTGTCTGGCCTTTAGGTTCACTAAATTTCTTAAATAAAGAAAAAGGAAATATTACCCTCCTACTGTACTGAGGAATTATACTAGCTTCTTAATGGATTGAGGAACTACGATACTGCTATTAATTTAGTTAGTTACTCAATCTTTTATGTTTTTATGTGTATAAACTTTAAATACATTTATTTAAATAAAAGAGTGAACTGAATTCAAAGAACTGTACGAACGGACAGCGATACATATCTCTATGGGAAGGAGAAGACGGTCATGAGACGAGCTCCTAAAATCATTATGTTAATTTTCGATGTTTTGTGTAACTAAATTCAATCTTTTCTAGACTATTTGTAGTTATTCACTGTAATTATTCTTCAGTTCGGGATTTATTTTTCTTTTCAATCAAGTTTTATATTGTCATTGAATTTTTATAATAATATTTTATATATTTTTTGTTGATGAAACTATTATATTGTCTATATGATTAAGAAAAATGCCTTAAGACGGAAATTCTTAATTCAAGCTTGTTCATACCGTTATAGAAACTGAACGAAATGTTATTGTTATGATTTATTCATTAAACCTTTAAAAATATGAAAGAAGAAAAAAGAAAGTTGTATACACCTGTTTAAAGAAGATAAAACAGCAATTTAAAGTACGAATTGTGCATATTTTTATAATTAAATCTAAACAGAGAAAAACTTATAATAACATTGTAGATAATTTTTGAGATCTGATTAATGATGTACGAAGTTTTTGCATACCATTAATTTAAAAGGAAGAGTTTTCCTCTTTTGCATCAATTACATTTCCATTCTAGCACGTTAAATTATGATGGATCTAGCGTCATGAACTCATTTTTCGAAGTCTAATGGACAATTTTTATTTATACTTTGAAGGAATTAAATATAATTTGAAAAAACACACGCTTCCCTGTAAAAATTAAATATTATGAAGACAAATTTTTAACACGTTTTATTTATTAAACCATATACAGGCTTTAATATTATAACTAATGTTTTCATTAAGAAAACATTTTATATGAAAATGAATCTAATTTAAACTTAATTTTACAATAATTTAAAGTTTATTCTAAAATAACGAACACGTTTAATTAATCTTCATTACGAAGAATCCATCATTTCACAGAAATAATATTAAATAATAGAAAAAACGGATAATTAAAATAAAAAACTATTCATTTTAAAATTAATCAGTTTTTAACTTCATTGATAAATGTAATTAAACAGAAAGATGTGTCGAATCTTGAAATTTATAAGAAATGTTTACTTCATGGAAGACAATGTGATAAGCTATTTCATAAGAAAAAACTTTTAAGAGCTATTGAAACTACGTCTGAAGTAGCAAGACAAATGACAAGTGAGACTAAAATAAATATGTCACACTTGACATCAGCACGATAGCTTAAAAGAGCAAAGAATGTGAAACGTTATAAAAGTGACAAACCCCAGTTGACCCAATATTACTGCAAAGAAACTACAATATTCTTTTCATCATAAATATGAGAAGGAGGAATAAAAATTCTCGGAGAATATATAATTATATCGTTTAAGTCTAATGAATTCAGCAATTTAAAATTTCTTCCATCAACGAAACACAACAGCTTAAAATATGAACAGACTCATACTTCAAAAAATATATGAAATATATGTACTAATAACATCTAAATAACCATTCTGAAATAAAAATTTATGATTAAAATTAAATATAAGTAGAACACAAGAAAGATTGTTTACATTGATTTTGTGTTCAGTCAAGATAAGGCTTCTGTTGGATAACATTTATTGTCAATAAATGATACAACGTTTTCAATATCCAATATACAGACTCGAATCCATTGTAGGAATCTTTTAAAATTAATAAGCATGAATAGAAACCGCTCATAAATTCAATGGACACAGATGGATGTAATTTAATTGAAACTAATAAATCACTAATATATATACTTATTTATTTATTTTTTAATATGGTAGATACAAAATGATTACAATACATCAATTTTTTCGTAAAGAAAATGAAAAAAAGCTTATTTCGTCTGTATGATAATCCCATTTTGAAAATACAAATTATTTGACTCTAAATTGTGTGAAATTCATTTTTATAGTTTGAATGCTCTTCTCACCTTACACGTCACGAAATGCACAAGATACTTAATTATGAATTAATTTGCATTTCATATTCTAAAATTGGATGAAATTTCCCATTGATTTATTTGTTAAATCTATAATTGAACCAGGCCTGTTTTTAATTATTAAAAAAGATGAATGCTATATATCTAGTAGTACAATACATATATTAGCAATTTATACATAAAACTTACACTATAAATTATGTTTTTAAATATTAATATTAACTACAACATGATAGTAGAATCTAATGCAACATAATTAATATATCAATCAATAATCATTCAATACTTTCTTTTATTTATTTATTTTTCTACTGTTTAATAAATTAAATTTTGAAATAGAAACTTTATATTTAATTTTATGTCTCATATTGTCTTCCTTATTTCTTTATTTTCACTATTTCTAATCAATACAGGGAAATTATTTGAAAATATTTTTATTAATAAGGTATTTGTCGCGAATTTTGATGCATTATCTGATTCTTTACATAATTTTTTATATATAGTTTCAAAACACTTTAGTAGACTTAAAATTGTACATCTAATCACGTTAATAGACAAATTATCAAGCACATGTTAAGTTTATATGTAAAAATTGGCCTTATGGACGAGGCCGTTGCTTTGAGGATCTGAGGATCCGAGATCAAATTCGAGCGATTAGGAATTTCCTGGATATGTTGGGCTCCGTCTCTCACCACTTTTCTCTCTCGATATATATAAAGAATGAATATCAAAGTCTTCAATCAATTTCATTTTATTTTATTGCTTTAAACAGTTAAAAATATAAGTTTTAAATTGTAATTTTCTCCATTTATTAAATAGAAACGGAATTAGAAATATAATTTCGTATCTGTTTTGCAATATCATACAATTGTTAACTTATGAATAGGATTTGAAAAGAATTTAAAAATTTACTATTATGCCACAGTTATAAATATAATGGTCAAATAAACAAATTTTAAATTAATAATGTAGTATCTGAAAGAAATAGTGCATTATAATGTAATTTTTATTGAAATAAAATTATTAGAAGAAAAACACCACAACATAGGCTTAAATCTTGAAAGAATTTCATTTCTATTTACTTTGTTTTTAGATTTAGGACTAATTAAACAATTGCATTTATGGAAAAGATGTATTAATGACCGATTTTAATAATAATCTGTAAGTGTATATACAAGTGTAAGTGTAAGTGTAAGTTNTCTTCAATCAATTTCATTTTATTTTATTGCTTTAAACAGTTAAAAATATAAGTTTTAAATTGTAATTTTCTCCATTTATTAAATAGAAACGGAATTAGAAATATAATTTCGTATCTGTTTTGCAATATCATACAATTGTTAACTTATGAATAGGATTTGAAAAGAATTTAAAAATTTACTATTATGCCACAGTTATAAATATAATGGTCAAATAAACAAATTTTAAATTAATAATGTAGTATCTGAAAGAAATAGTGCATTATAATGTAATTTTTATTGAAATAAAATTATTAGAAGAAAAACACCACAACATAGGCTTAAATCTTGAAAGAAATTCATTTCTATTTACTTTGTTTTTAGATTTAGGACTAATTAAACAATTGCATTTAAGGAAAAGATGTATTAATGACCGATTTTAATAATAATCTGTAAGTGTATATACAAGTGTAAGTGTAAGTGTAAGTGTAAGTTATAATTATCTTACTATACAAGTAGTAATTATATTTTTATTAATCTCTCGAGCATTTTTGTCTATTGTAGATTTTGAAGTTTCTTTAATTTTTTTTTCGTAATGAAATTATATTTGAATTTCTTCTTCGTGTCTGAACACTCGAACAGACAGATTAAATGATCATTGCTAAGATTTTTTACGCTGCAGAATTGGGAAAGGTTATATAGTCGGTTATATTTAATTCAAATATAAAATTTCATTATAAATTTTTATATTTTCTTACTGAAATATATTTTCAACTAGACAAACTGAATTTTTACTAAAATATTTTGATAAAACAGTAGCATTTCTGAAGAAAGAGTTCTCATATTCTATGTTAAAACAATAATTAATTTGCTATACGTGATTAATGGTATTGATTTTTATAAAATAATGATACAGCTATACTGTACTTTTAAAAGTTTAAAAAGCTTAATTTTACTAAAAGTTAATATGTAAACTATTAGTTAAATTAATTGCCTGACTGCAATAGGGATCAGACTATTAATTACATTCAAGCTATAACTTTATTAGATTTCATATATATATATATATATAATTTTTCTCTGATGTTTAGAAACATTAAATNATTTATACAGATGCTGAATCTTAGTTTAAAGTATTAAAAATAAAATAGTACTTAAATTTCTTTTTTGTTGTTATTGAGAAATAAAAAAGTAGGTTTTGAGTTCTAGAAAAATTTTAGTGTGGAATATTTTAAATTTTCCCTTAAATTTCTTTAATCCATCTGGGTTATTTCATATTCTCATAAAATGTTATGCTCCATATATACTGTACATATAATCATCTAAGAGTTTCACATCAAAATGACTATTCTGTGCGTATTTTATGGCAAAGTTTAGATGTAGGATATTGTAAATAAAGCGTGATAAGTTTAAACTATATTTACTGTATAAATTTTTCTTTAAAAAAGTTTAGTACACTTTTTCAATTGGTATATTGTATTATTATGAAGATTGTATTTGATGCGCTCTTCGAATAATTATACTTTTTAATATTCCAACAAAAAAAGAAGTAAATATTAATATTTTATTTCTTTAAAAAATATTTAATAGAAACAAAAGAAATATTGTTCTTATTTTAGCTAATTTAATATACCTTACATGACATTTATTAATATTCTGTAATCATAAAAAGCGTTTATTATTGTATAGTAAACACAGACATGTTTTAAAATTAATTATTAATAATTAAATTTTAGAATTTTAAAAGTTTGTAAGCATTTTTCGAAATTTTTCATAAAAAATTATAAATTTATTTTTAAAATGTATAATATAATTTTTAAAAATTTTAAAAGATCAACTATTAACAATTTTAAAAACAATGTTATTAATATTACTACTGTATTTTGTTATTGTTTACAGATTTTTATGCTATCAATTTAGTTTCATATACTGAATATTACAGTAATATTAATCTACATGAATTGAATTTTAATAATTTTGTTGGAAAAAACATATAAATAATTTTGGGTCTTGATATATTAATCATTTATAAAACATTTCAAATAATTTTATTAAAAGATATAGAATTTTTGTATTAACTTTTTCAATTATAAATATGGTACAGTGGAAATATTTTTGGATTGGATTGATGAAATAAAGCAACGCAGCAAGTGGGCAATCTGCCAAAGGGGGGATGCATTTTGAGAGAACTTTCTACGAAAAATTGTCCCCTATTCGGGAGTTAAACATGTGATTAAACCCTGAAAACCTCGCATGGTCAGTCTATTGGTGAGGCGCGAATTTTCACCAATTACCAGTGTTCAGTGGTATTATCCACTCCACTGGTGAGTATATTTTTGAGTAAAGCTATTTTTATAAATTTGTAAAATAATTTATTTTGTAATTTTGATTATCTATAACATAATAAAAGTATTTTCAAGATTTTGTAAAATTACATATTTATTTACCGGTATATTATTTTTATTTACTTCTTATAATAAATCTTGGAGATATTAACATTTCAACACAGGACACTCTTTATATTAGAAGTAATATTATTTTTTTAAAACTATTGTGTGACATATTTATTTCATTTTTTACTATTATACAAATAAAAAGTTGATTAGACGAAATAAAATTTACGAAAAAATTGTAAGGTTTTGAGAAATGTTTAGTATTGTATTACGTTTGAAATCATATTTAAAATATATAAATTCAAATTTTAACATGTTAAAATTTCATGTGATGCGGTTTTCTCTTATAATAGCAAAGTATATAAATTATATTTAGTAATATAGATTTTAACTATTAGATTTACGTAAAGTATTACTATTTTCTACACGTTAGCTCTTTTATTTTTTATATTTTTTTCGAAGACTTTTTCGATTTTCTTTAAATCTACTCGAAACGAATTTCAAATATTTTAATTAATTTCTTATAATAAAAATTATTATTAAGTCTTCATTTTTTTAAATTTTATTTTTATTGTTTTTATTGTATATCTTTTCAAGCTTCTATAAATTGATTCTTATGAACAAATATATAATCTTTTCAAGAGATTGTGTGATTTATTTAGACATTAATGCTCATTGGATCAAATAATCATTATCAATTACTAGAAGACTTCAATTAGAAAATATATTTTTATGCCTAATTATAATGTATAGTTAAAATTTAAAAATCTAATAAAAATTAAATGTTTAATCTTTTACCAACTGTGTACCAATAAATATGATTATTTTATGAGTATTTTTAACTAAATAAAAGTTTCCTTTTGGGCTTATTCTGTTAAAAATTAAATTAAAATGATTAATTTTATAATTAAATATTTATGAGGTTTAAAGTATTAAAAAATAACGATAAAGAAATTAAACCATAATGGCTATAATAAGTACTGTACATTAACAATTACTTTTTGAGTAATTTCGGCTGATGTCTTGTAATTTTGATAACATATTGCAAACTAAATTTGCTGTGGGAATACCAATACATTTCTATAACAAATTAATCAATAAATAATTATATAATCAAATTATTATCTTAAAATATTATCCCCCAAAGTATTTATTATTTTGAGATTTTCTAAAAGATTATATCAATTTAGTAACTTTTAATGTTAATTTATTAAAAATATATTAAAGACCACATTAAATACACTAAAAATTGCTTATTACATTTAGAAATATTTAAAGTATGCAATTTTCTTTAATGATAATTATCTTTTACTAAAATAAATATTAATTATTAAAATTATGATATATTGTTGCCAAATGTCATGTAAAAATGTAATCTAATTATTATAACATTTTTGAGGAATAATTATTGTTTAAATGAATGTTTTTTTTCACTCTTTAAGTGAGTAAACAATTTTTTATGATGAATCTTAATTATTAATAAGGAATTGTTGGTAATTAAAATATTAAAAATATTTTCAATAATTTTTTTTTAACAATTTCGTTAATAAATAAATGTTAACTTTTTAAAGTATGGCTAGAGTATTTTCAATTATATTTTTACTAATTTTGATTAATATTATATATTTAAAAAGGCCAATTAGAGTAATTTAAGTAAAGTATAACAAGAAATAATAAAAAAAAATTAAATTTTAGATATATAAAGACAGATATTATCATGCTAGAAGTATGTTAAGATTTTTATTGCTATGCTAATAAGCAGCTATTATTAAATTTATTGCATTGTTATAATAATCTCTATATCTTAAAGTCAATTTTTATAAAAGAAAAATGAAAAGTATAAGAAGATTTTTTAAAATATACTTTTACGCTAATTTTATTTTTTTATAAATTTTAAAACAAATGAATTTTATCATTAACATTCCTGGATTTATGTTGTTATTTTCTGAATTTCTTGTATAAGAATGCCATTTCTAATCGTTTATTTTATTTTATTTTGGTGAAAAGTAATCATTTGTATTATAATTGTTTTCATAAAATATTTAAAATTATAGAAATAACTATTCTTAGTTTTTTAAAATCAATTTCTTTAGTTTCTAGTGATAAATCTGATTAACCAATGCATAGTAAGAAAATTTCAACATAATGGAATTAAAGGTTTCCTTTTTTGGCGAGATAAACTCCTCAATAGAGACTAGAACACTTAATTAATGTATATCATTAATATAAAGAATACTTCTTACCGCTTTAGAACTTGTATAATTGTATAATTAATAAAATGTAGAGCACATATAGGATAATTCTTTATTAAATATAATTCTTAATAATACAGTTACATTTCTATAAATTATAGTTTTAAAATTAACTTTCAAAACGCTACAAACATTATTTCCACCCTGCTGATTATAAATGAATATAAATGACACTCCAAATGTTAAAATTTGGTTCCTATGTTTATTCGTTAAACAAATAATTTGCGACTTACATGGAATGTAAAAGTCATTATAGTCTTTTAATTAGTTATAATGTAAAAATATAAATTACACCATAGAATGCATTTAATAATTGATATTTTAGTAATTATTAAATTAAAGTAAAATTAAAACAAATAACAATTAATTATTTTTATGATCAAATTTAAATTCTAACTTTCAACCATAATTGTATCATATATAGATCATTGGATTGATGAAATAAAGCAACGCAGCAAGTGGGCAATCTGCCAAAGGGGGGATGCATTTTCAGAGAACTTTCTACGAAAAATTGTCCCCTATTCGGGAGTTAAACATGTGATTAAACCCTGAAAACCTCGCATGGTCAGTCTATTGGTGAGGCGCGAATTTTCACCAATTACCAGTGTTCAGTGGTATTATCCACTCCACTGGTGAGTATATTTTTGAGTAAAGCTATTTNAGTAAAATCTGATCAAAACGGAACCTTATTAAAATGGAAACCTGCCTAAACGGGAAAAATTATTCGAAATGCAGCAATTTTCTGTGTTTAAAAAAAACCTGTTGAAAGCGGAAACTTGTCAACCCGGAAAAATATTCGGTACTCTACAAGTTTTACTGTATACATTTTTACAAATAATCTTTTTTTTTGTACAACTAAGCTATAGTAATTTTAAATTAAAATTTCTTAATTAGAAAAATATAGCTAAATAAATATTGAACTGTTATTTTACTTCTATATAAAATTTTAAAATTTTCTAAGTAAAGTACTTTAACGTGTTTATTTTATTAACATGACATTATTTATAATTTAATTATTAAAAGAAAATCTATTAATAAGTAAAAGCTTGCATACATTTATTTAAAATGAATTAACAATTATAATGTTTTTATCTTTACAGGATTAATTTCATTGAATTCATCTCGAATATGTCTTTAAACGAAACAACTTTATTTTTATTTGCCTCTCAGAACTTTACTACAGAAGATAATTTTAGCCATTTTCATCTATTAGAGAAATTGCATCAACTCATGAGTAACAGAGCCATCGACGATTCAGCACTCATTGGACTTCTCACAGCCTACGTCGTTCTAATCTTAATTGGAGCAACCGGTAACGGACTAGTTTGCCTAGCAGTCGCTCGAAAACCTCAAATGAGAACTGCACGTAACGTTTTCATCATCAATTTAGCCATTTCAGACCTGATACTCTGTCTCTTCACAATGCCTTTCTCTCTAGTAGAGATCACATTGAAATTCTGGCCTTTAGGAGAGCTGACATGTAAATTAGTGGCAGCACTCCAAGCTACGAGTATTTATGTATCCACAATTAGCATAACTGCAATTGCTATGGATCGTTACAAGGTAATATTATATCCCACACAAGAGAACTGTAAACCTTTAAATGCCGTACTTACTTTGACGTCAATCTGGCTGATAGCCCTTCTATTATCTACTCCTCTCTTTCTCTATAGAGAAGTTGAACACGTCAATGTAAGTTTACCGCTGTTAGATTCGGTCGACTACTGTTTAGAAAATTGGCCATTGAGTTACGGAAGGCCATTATATTCGTTGTTTTCTATGCTGTTTCAGTACGTGTTACCAATTGTAATTGTAAGTGTTGCATACGCCCGAATATGTAGAAAATTGAGATATCGACTTATTGCAAAGGGTACAAAACTTCAAGAAAAGCAAGAAAGAGATAAACAGAGAATGAAAAAGACGAATATTTTATTGATTTCGATTGCATTGATATTCGGTATAAGTTGGTTGCCTTTAAATATTCTAAACTTGGTTACTGATTTATGTTATCCTTTTCATGACAATTCTGTATTTAGAATTGTTTTTGCCTGTTGTCACATGGCTGGAATGAGTTCTGCATGTTCTAATCCTCTTTTATACGGATGGCTTAACGATAATTTTCGTAAAGAATTCAAAGATATTTTCCGATCTTGTTGCCCTTTAGATTCTTCACCAAAAATTGGAAAAAAATGCTTTGGAAACGATAAAACAGAATCTGTCGTCTTATATACTAAAACTCCTCCAACGATTGTCAATCATGTCGTTGAAACTCGATCCCAACACACCGGAGCTATTGTTAGAATTCTATAATGGATTGTTTTGTTCGCTTTTTCGAATGTCATATACACAAGACAAATTACTGTTTCAAATTGATTCTAAAGAAATTATATCGTGGAGGAAAAATGGAATAAATCTTAATATTTATAAATATAATGTTATATATTTTAATTAAATAATTATAAAAAAGGTGCATTTAAAAATCTAAATTAGAAAATATTAATCGAATTTTAAAATTTTATTATAGAAAAATTGTAC
>NW_019384428.1:676540-678347 GCF_000671375.1 Centruroides sculpturatus | reverse complement strand
TATATTTTTTAATTAATTAAGCCAATTCCAGAAAATAAAAGAACTCAAAAGAATAACATATAAAAGATATTTTCTCAATCTTTCAATCAGTTTATTCTCATTAAAACTCAGTTGAACTTGAAGCTATAAGGTATACTGTCAGCATGTTATGTATTATATAAATAATTTAACATTTAAATATATTATTTATATTTATGTACACACTTTGTCATCACATATCCATCATAGCATAATATTTAATGCCGATATAAATATTATATAAAATAATATAAACATTTTATTTTAAAATATTAAAGAAACATTTGTGGACTAGAAAAATATAAAGTTTACAAGTTTGAGGAGATTATAAATGTCATCTTCTTTAAAATAAAAATGACATTCGACAGAAGTTAGCACTTAACTCACTTCTACTGAAGGAGATTCCATGAGATGTAAAGTTTGCTATCTTGCTGATGTAAAGTTTAATTTTTCTTATATAAATTATTACATATCTCTACATATTATCATCTAGATATTATTTATTATCTTAATACATCATAAATATGTAAAACTGAATAAACTCCATGCATTTCTAATATAACTATTTAAATAACCCTATTAAAATAATCATGTAATAATATTTTAACAGTAGCATAAAATTTAAATTATTTTAAGGATTTGAAAATTTCTATATTATTAATAAAGTTTATAATTACAATTTTAATTATTCATGCAAAGTTCCTTTCTTGAGAAATTTGAATATTAACCTAATTTTTCAATTATTTAACTTCTGATAAATTATGGAGTAATAACTAATATATTTTGTTTTGTTTTGCAAGATTTTTTAATGATTTATTTCTTCTAAAATAATTTTAAAAATAATATTTGTTTTAATTTTTAAATATTAAATTCGAAATTCAAATTTAAAAAAAAGTTTTTTTTGGGTATATTTAATTTAATGAAAAAAGCATTAATTTATTTTTTACCAATGTACTCTATATTTTATTCTTAATTTTTTATAATTTATTATAAAAAATTTTATTTTTTTTAAGAAAAATGGTTTACTGTACATTAAATTATATGATAATTAATTTCACTTGTACCGTCCCAAACTGACTTATTTAAATTTATGTATTGAATTTTTTGCCACGAAATAAATTCAAAGTAAAATTTATACATAGTTTAATATTCATTCGAACTATATAATACATAAAAACTGCGTTATATTTAAGTATTGTAAGCCTGTATTATATAATAAGATTTTGAGACTAACACATGAATAATAATACAGATAAATAATATTTCGAGTCCAATTTATATACGTATAATACATAATAATAAATAAAATAAGACTCTCTTGCTACACATATTCATCTAAAATCAAAAGAAAGAAAAAAAATCCAACTCGAAACCTTACGTAAAAATTCTGAAATATCCAAATATCTAATCTACAGAAATTTAAATTCTGATTTGTTCTTTGGATCCATATTTTATATTTAAAACATCATTCTTAATAAGTGGCAAAGATAAGCTTTTAGTATATAAACATCATTCTTAGTAGCAAAGATAAGCTCTTACGAGTTAGAAATATTGAAAATGAAATTACTTATATATAAAAACATATATTTATATAAGAATATACATTCAAATATAATATTGACGATAAACCGTAAACAAAATTAAATATTTGGATTACTTTTATTCATTTTGTAACATTTAAATTTCTGTTTTGCAACATGTTTTTAGTATTAACATTTTATAGTAAACAATAAATTTGAATGATCCCATTTTGGCTAACTCGAACCAATTCATTATATATATATATATA
>NW_019384428.1:670457-676343 GCF_000671375.1 Centruroides sculpturatus | reverse complement strand
TGGAGTCTCTATATCTGCTCTACACACACTTCTCATAACAAACAGTTATTCTAATCTGATCTAAAGAAGACCACAGTTTGCTTCTACTCTGTGCTGGTGTGTTTTCTTTAATAAAATCAATTTCTTCATCTGTCAGATTAAAAGTTTCAAATACTGTCCTGCAGTGATTTAACAGCTGATCCCAGGGTAAGGCAGCTTTTTTGGCATCAAATAGAGTTGTAAGTGGGTTCTTATGGAAAGATGAATTGACATGGTTTGTAAAAGAATTAGAGTAACCTGTGATAGGCTATCGAACAACTTTGAAAATTGCGTTAAAACGGAACTTTCGAACATTAAATATTCAAAATTAAAACGTAAAATAAATTAACCAATCACTATACAAATAACTATAATAAGTAGATTGAAGCCACATTAATATAAATAATAAAATAAGGCGATATAAAACTAAAAACAAAAATAAACCTAAAAGATTAAATGCACAAAAGGATTAAATTCATAATATATATATATATATATATATATATTATAGTTAAATCGGACTGAATTTATAAAAAGGTATGCTATTAATATATGTATTAGTTAAATTATATATAATGTACTTTCACAATTATTGAAATATTAAATTATATTTTAACACTATTAAGAAATTTTATTTTTTATTTCAATCATAAATTTTATCTGAAAAATAAAATTATTTGAATTCTAAAAATAATTAAAATTATATTCTAAGCAATGACTAGAATATGTTCGCAATTAAAACAATCATTGCTGTGAAACTAATTGTCTTCATTTCTATCCGCTAGTTATGTAAAATATGTAAATTTAAGAAGAATATTGATACGAGTACGTAAAATTACGAGATGGCAAGTTATTAAAAAGGCTTCCATCTCTTTTAGCACTTTAATATAAGATATATGATAAGTGTAAGTATTAGCTACGTTAAACATATTATACTTATAAAGAGAAGATTATATAGATAAAATATATCAGACAAGCGAAACATTATCTTTACCATAAAATCTTCTATTACCCAAAATGTAACAATAGACAAGTCATAAAATTGTCACCGTTTCAGAAGATAAAACGTCTTTGATTAGAAAAACGTGGACACAGAAGTAAAGCGGTCAATGACCGAGAAGACAGTTCAGGATAAATAAATAAATTATACTTATTTTTAATGTTTATATGAAAAATAAGAATATATATAAATCAATTATTTTTTTACAAAATTTTGAAACGGCGCTATTTACAATTATCTTCGTATTTCTAACCCAAATAATTTTCATTTATATTATTCTAACAAGGTGAAAAACTTGTTTTATATATATATATCTTTATTAGTAAAGATATATATATATATATCTTTACTAATCTAATTGGGAAACTTAGGATGTTTACATAAAGTATCAGTTTTTCTTGTATAAAAAACTTATCATTTATAATGCTAACATAATGTTAGGATAAGTTAATATTAGAAGCATTTCAAAATACACAAACATAAAAAAAAAAACAAAACAAAAACAGGAATTGTTATTTATAATTTTGAAGTAATAAATTTGTATTTTTGTTGATTCTGTTCGTTTTCTTAATTTATTATATTAATAGAGTGAATAAACTCATCGATTATATATTCTATGTCGAATCGTTCATACATTTTAAGCACAAACAATTCTCAATATATTTATCAATAAGTAAATATATTAATTATAAAAATATTCACATAAAATCATATAACATTATTTATCCATGAATATTTGAATAGTTTATACTTCATGAATTTGATCTGTATATAGTACTATCGTTATAAACGGCATTTATTTGATCTACAACTAAATAAATAAATAAATAAATTTTCTCTTAACACTTCATTTGTTACTAATTTTTAGACAGGAATACTGACATCTAAGTTATTAGAAACTAAATAACTTAATTCAGATATGAAAAATTTCTAAGTTTACACGATTTCTTTATGTTATAAATTATACTGCCTAAATAATGTATTAAAATTGTGTAAAATTATAAATATTAAAGTAAGTGTTATTTATATTTATAAAGTTTTAATTTTAATTCAGTATAAAGTTTTTATTCTGGTATTTAGATATGGTTTACGTAAACTGTGCCTTTATTTGTTTTACTTCTAATGATTCAGTGATACCTTTCAGAATATTTGAATATAAATAATGTAAAAATCAAATAGACATTCAATAAAAGAAGACATATATTTTAAATATTTTTTACTAATTCTTAATTTATAAAAGAAGTTCTCATTTTACTTCGTGTTCTCATCTTATTAAATATTTTTTGGTGTAATATTTGAATGTAATGGCATTGTTGTTTACTTCTAAAACAGATTTAATATCATTAGATATTAATTTCTTCTAATATAAATTTTTTAAAATATATCTAAAAATTAATATTAAAGTAATTGAAAAAATAATTTTTAACAAACATTTATAAAAAAAATAAAATAAAATTTGAGAAAATTGTAAATAAAGAAAAAGTAGATTTAGTAATATTATTTTTAATCAGAATATTTGATTATATTTACATTAGAAAGAAGATAAATCTATTTATTTACTTACTTATTGCCTGTTATCAAGAATTTTAAGAAGAATAATTTTATATATCACATGAATTAAATTTTAAGTTTTCTAATCATTGAAAATATTAAGAAGTAAATGTAAAATAACAAAAGCAGTTCAGAAGAATATAATAGAATTTAAATTTCATTATACAGTATTCTGTTTAATTTCTGTCTTGCTAAATTATAATATTCAACGTTCAAATATTTAATGTCTATTGTCTATTATACAGAACATATTCTAAAAATATTTAAACACGATTATAAAAGATCTTAGTAAACTATCACTTCAATTGTAAATTTCTTTAGTGAATAACATAAAAAGATATAATAGAAAATTACATTTTTCGGCCAACAGATCACAAATTTTAAACATTTTTAAGTATTAAAATTATCTCTATTATTGAAAACAATAAGAAATAATTATATAAAAGCATAATTTAAATATTCTGAAGAATGATGAATAAAGTATAAATCATATATTTCTATTAATATAATTTCAATACAGTATCTATATTTTTTAGCATTTGAATAGAACAGTTATTCTCCATATGTTTAGAAAGTTTTTGAACAGCAAGAAAAATTATTGCTTATAAAATATTTATGTTGTTAGTATATAGTCAGAATTATAGAATTGTTTTCCTTATGTTGAAATATTTTTATAAGTTTCTTCATTTTATTTTTTATAATTAAGAAGCCAAGCACTCACCCTTTTCATTCTATTTTATGTTTGCAAATTAAAAATTTTTATCGCAATTTAACAAAATATTTTCAATCTATGAACAAGTTACATTGGAGAAGGCCGTTCTACGTCAGGACACTTTTTGGTTTACATTCATTTGTTATGAATTGAGGCTATAGAGAACAAATTTAATTAAACGCTGCCATAGTACTGTTTGTTGTCCAACTTTTCAAGCTGTCATTTCATCATTATAGAAAGAGGATTTCCCCAAAAAACTTAACTTTTCAAAAACAGCAAATCGTCCAGTCCTGCGATATACGACTGGATAATGGCGTTCCACGTTTGGACAAAAAATTTCAGGCCAAAGAAAATTCAAATAGGCACATTTGTAAAACATTAAAACATCCTCTTTTAATTGATTACACTCATTTAACAATATAAACATTTTTGAATACATAATATTCACTTTTCGCTTAAAAGCAGAAGTTACGTATACATATACAATAACATGTTTTAACGTTGGCATACTCATCAAAAGGAACATTAAATAAAAAGGTTACTGACACCATAGAAGACGAAATTTCAGGAATTGATTATAGCAGCTTGTCTAATATGTCAATTATGCAATAGTTCCTTGAGAGATATGTGACAAGTTCGTCATCAGAATCATACTCATCTTGTTTTTCTACTCAGGTAATACTTTGGCAATGACAGTTTGAAGATCACTATCTACATAGAAAATTTAATAATGATTAATTTTTAAAAGATTCGATGTTGATGGAAGTCTGTTGCAACATAAAATCCATTTCGTCAGTGGATAGTATTTTCAGTGGAACGGTATATATTGTCCTGTTGTGGAATCAGAGTGTATTTTTTGCTGTGTGAATGATATTGCCAAAAATTACCATTTGACAACAACGTACTAAGGATCCACATGCATTCCAATAAATATATTTCTTCACGACTGTCTCAAGTTAAATAAGACCCCTGAAATTGATTTATTACTTCATATGTTCATGTGGTTGCCTTATCTTGTTGAAGTTCATACTGCAGATTCAGTACATGGATGCCATTTAGCAATAAACTCAGAAAGTCTCTTGACGCGATACACGTTGCAAAATTTAAACTTTCCTTTGGTAGAATTGTTTCACATGGAATGATTCCCTATATGCACGATAAAACTAAATATATACTGTACTAATTTTTTAAAATTTTAACACTGTAATGAATGTAATGTAATTAAAATATAATATTCACATGATTTTTCATAATGATTGGATGTGATTGGTACAATTATTATAGAATCATATGATAGAATCATATGATTCTATAATAATACAAATATTATAGAATCATATTATAGAATCATATGATTATAGAATCATATGATACATAACTGTATCATGTGATTCTATAATAGGCCTATTTTATACGCTTTATCTCTATTTAGGCAAAGGATTACAAAAAAACAAGAGAAACAATTTACGAAATGGTGCAAACATTTTAATTAAATTAACAAAACAAATTTAGTAAAATAAGGCAAAAGTTTCAAAATTAGGAGACATATTTCTCATAATATAACGTTCTCTTCATTTTTGCAATACTGGGTTTAATTTTTTCAATCTTCCTCCACATTTTGGAAACATTTGCGTAAATAGACGACCATTTGCCACGTATGGGAAACATGTTTGCATATTAAGATACAACTTTTCCAATTAAGAATAACGTTTCTAATATTCAAGGAAATGACCATCAACGTTTTTTACATTCTTGTTAGTGCTTAAATAGTAGATCGAGGTAAATGCCTGGAAGCAGTTTACAAAGTATCCTTACTTCCAATTACCACAAATCACAAAATAGTTTATTTGTTTTCTGCATTACAAATGTACGTACTTGAGCATGATACATAGACTTGGAGATATTTATATGTATGTATATTGTTACTAGTGGATATAGAACTGTGTGTTTTTCGTTCGCATTGTGGTGAAGTGAGACTTGGAAAGGTAACATAAGGAGTTCCAAGTACCAAAGTGAAGACAGTTTGTTCCTTTCCAATAGGGAATCTACCACGTATAACTGTCATCAGACAAAATAAAATCGATGAAATCAAAATATTATTACAGATGTATGAAAATCATTTAAACTCACCAAACATCGAAGCAGACATAAGGATACACAAATCTGCCGTATACAGTCGACTCCCCTATAATTACGGTCCCTATAGTTACGATTCCTATAAAACTACGAAAAAATTGCTACCGGTATCCGTAAAAAATAGTAAAAGTTCCCTATAAACACCTCAAACGTCATCGGGAAGCCGAACTACTTTCCCGCCGTCCGTAGCGCCACGCTACGGAGAGATTTCTATCGTCTGGACAGTATTATATAAATTATATATAAATTAGGTACTGTACATATAATTATATATTAATTATATATAAATTAGGTACTGTATATATAATTATATATTAACTTATTGTAACTTTGTTATAATTAAATATATAATTTCCGCCGTCTAGCGTGGCGCCACGCTACGGAGATTTTTACGCTAACTATCGTCTGTCAGTATGTAAATTAGGTACCGTAAGTCTAATACAGTACTGTAATTTTATACATTTCTTGT
>NW_019384428.1:653899-666662 GCF_000671375.1 Centruroides sculpturatus | reverse complement strand
ATGAGAGAATATTTCAAAAATTATGTTTCCACAATAAATCTATATTAAATTATTATTATTTATAAATTTAATTTTGAAATATGAACTTTTATGTTGTAAATTGAATTTAAACTATAGTTTTAAGCTTTAAGATGTTTTCTATTAAATGTGAAGCTTTCAACTTTTTTCTTATACAGTACCTTAACATTAATATAGTTAATCTAATCGACGTACTCCATATTGAATTTAATTGTAACATTAAAAATTCTATTTAGTATCATTTTATAAAAATGTATTGCATTATTTTGCTAAGTAAGTGAATACTTTTAAAATTCACTTTTCGTTAATAAATTCTGTAAAGCTTTTTAGCTTTAATACGTTTTCGTTATACTTTTTAATTTTAGAACTTTTCAATATTGATATATTTTTAACTCTATTATTATTGTAATATTACTTTTTGTAACGTATATTTATATTTAAAAATTAATTATGTTTTTATTATACTTAATAATAATATTAAAATTGAATATAAAAACACTTTCTTATAAATATTAAAATTATTTTAAGATTTATCAAGATTGAAAGATTTTTAAGAAATATCACACAAAAACCTTTCAATTTTGACAATAAAAAACATTGTTTTAAAAGAATAAATGTTATTTCTGATGTGACATTTCAAACCGAAAGATATATCTGACATCAAATAGCGTAAAATGGGAAGAAAATGGGATGAGGTTATTTAAAATGGCTCTTAAAATGATTTAGAAATCTTTTCTTGAATAATTTAATAGCTGTAATCTGAGAGATTTTCTATACAGCTTATGTAATTATTATTATTAATTACTATATGAAAACCTCCTTAAGAATATTCGTGAAGCCAGAAAATTTCTCCTCAATAATATAACAGAAATTTTAAATATTTTAACAAAAGATTATACAGTATAATATTAGGAATCATAAGAAAATTCTAAGAAAGTTTGCAAACTTTCTTAGAATTTTATTTTATTTTACAGAAATAATAAAACTCTTAGAATTTTCTAAGAGTTTTATTATTGATTCATTTCTTTTGATCTATAATATGATATTCCGATAAACACTTTAAATTTCTGTTATACATTCATAATACATTCAAGTTTGGAAGATCAAATGAAATCATAAAATAAATTATAAACAATTTCTAAGAACTTCAGCTTTTACAACTCTAGTAGTTTACACCAGATTACATAAAAATAAAGCAAAATTTGTAAATTATAAATATACAATGTTTTAAGAGACGTGAAACATTCATAAGATACTTTCCAAAGTTAAAGTTTATTTTTTTTATTTATTGCTTTAGGTAAAGCTATAAAATAACTATAAAACTTATATATAGACAATAATTTCTTAATTCGATAACTTTTAATGGTCTTATATCATGAATTCTTTATTAAATCAGCAATACATAAAAAACATATAACATATTGCTATATGTTTTTTATAACACATATTAAGTTAATTATAGTAGCTATAATCTTTCATAAATTACTTTAATGTATAAAATTTGGAGTAACTAAAATAATACAAAGTAAACTAATGTCTAATGTATTTAAAAATTACTGATATTGATTGATCAGTATTTTAAAACTGATTTTATTTAAGGTATAAATTATTTAATTTTTACAAATGACTTATAACCACTAAAGAATAAAATATACCAGAATTTGAAATTAATAGTGAATTTAATTAATACATTAGATAGCAATTTATAAATTTCCAATAATACATGAGGAAACGTTAAACAACAATTGTTTACGAAATAATATTCAGAAATAAGAAATCTAATAGATTTATTTGAATTTTTAAGAAATTCCGTGATTGAATTTGCTTTCAATTCTTACCAGTTTATCAAGAATAAGGCTGATTTATTTCCATAATTTATTTTTTAATAAATTGAAGCAGTTTGTATAATACATAACAAACAAAAACACTAAATTATACGAAGAATTTCAATTATAGATAGCTTTTAAGAGGGGAATAAGTTATTAATTAAAAAAACTAATCTATAGATTAAAAATTTTCATTGCAATTTAAGAAATATTTAAATTAAGCTAATTGACGCATTTCTGTTAATGAAAATTGCTTTTTATGAAGGACATAAATGATAATAAGCTTTATATAATTTAAAACATGTACTTAAATATAAAACGTTTAGTTTATCGAAAATATAAATATATTTTAGTCTTTAAAAATCTAATTCAGAAAATATTACATGAGATTTAAATAATAAAAATGTCCTTTAATAACACGAAACGTCAACTTCTTTTAGCCGAAAAATTTCATTACTTTTACTTTTGGATTCTTCATACAGCCAATATCAAAATTTACTCCCACTACATACAATAAATCTAGTATTATCGTTTTTCACAAAAATGCAACGTTGGAATTAAGTAATATTTCCAGCGAAACTCTGTAGGTAACTCATAACTTTGAAGAACTCTCAAGAAAGGATCTGACGATCTGATGAAACAACTTTTATGTTTTGACTACGTTAAGTTAGTGGTTCCATGTTTCTAAAACTTTTTTTCTGAAAAATTTTGAAAAATATGCATGAAATTTACATTTTTATTCGGTTATTTATTATAGTCATTTTCAGTGCTGTTTTGAAATTTTGGTGTTGATATGTACAGTACATGAATTTCTTCACCAAATTCTCTGTTTTTAATTTAAATATAAACCCTCTTTAATTTAATAAATTTATCGTCATTTTTTATTTTAGTAATCCCATTGAACTACACGAAATTTTCAACACGCATATAGATACAGTAGACCCCCTATAACACTGTTGATAATTCCGTTTTATATGAATTCCATGTACGAGTCACTTAGATTTTACAAATACATGTGCCGGCTGTGAACGGCTCACGCATTTGTAAAATCTAAATGACTCGTACAACATGAAATTCATATAAAACGAAATTATCAACAGTGTTATAGGGGGGGTCTGATATACTTATAATCTGAAGAAAAGCTTTCAAAAATTTCGAAATAAATCAAATTTTGATTAATTTCTTGTGTTTAAATTAAATAAATTTCATACGAAATAATTAATTTTTTTTATTCAAATATCAGTTTTAATTTTTCCAATGGTAATGGTAATTATATTTCTAATTGAAAAACAATACTCAGTTATTACTATACATTTTTGATAAATTTGCGCTTTTCAGTAAAAAATTCACATTAATGTGAATTTATTATTGATTTTGATTTCGTATAACTTTGAGATTATTTCTCTTTTAATGACAGAAAGTGTATAAATTTAGTCTATTAGCTTATACTTGTCAGTTTATTTGATTAATTACTAAAAGGTTAAAATGCGTTAAACATTGTTTAATCTATGAAATAATATTTCGATAGGATGACGCCTAAATTCGTACTTTTATATTTACTAACAATAAATATGAAAACTCCGTGACGAACGATAGAAAAAATTCATCAAAATGATAATTTCCTTAGCTTTTCTTATAATAACATTTGATTTGCTTTTTTCAATCTTCTGTTCTTGGAAAATTTGTTTAACAATTTACTAACTAAACATTATAAAACATTAAATGCTCCAATGTAATTTCTGACAGAGAATTATTATAACAAACATTTTTAATATTTGAATAGACCAAAATGAAAATTTTCTATCGTTTCCTATATGAGTTTTACAAATATAGTACGTTTCAAAATAATCTGATATATTTTCAGCCTGGAGTAATGGCAAACTATCTCTTTGTTACTGTAAAAATTCAAGTCTTTTATAATGCAGAATTTTGAATAGAAATTGTAACATTTGATCTATTTTATAGACTTTTGAATTTTGAACTGCTATAAATTTGATAAAATATGATATATATTTTTGTACTTGAGAAAATAAATAAAAAGATTTAGAATCAATAAAACGGGTTTTATTTGGATTTAAATTGAAATCTAAATAAAATCTGTTGTTTTGTTATTCCTAATTCCTAATAATAATTCCAAGTCTAGCGATTCTCAATTTCTTTTTGTGTTAGTGGAACATTCACAATTTTTGGTGATATACTAACAATCATTTTGCATTAAAGATATTGTTATGTGTATAAACGAAAAGGATTGTCGAAGATTTTTACTTTTTATACATATTATAATACGAAAAGGTAAGACAAAACATTGACATTTTAAAATAAAGTTTTGAAATTTTGTGACACCACTACGTGAAATTCACAGTACATCGGTTCAGAACCTCTGCTCTAGCAAACTACACTTTAAAATGTCAATACTAAAATATAGTTGAAANTCAAACAGCCGTAGTCCGTAAACTTGATACGTGTCGGGTTGTGATTGGAAGGATTTGTAAGAAAGCGGATTCCTAGAGAATGGAACGTATCTTATAGGGGGGTCGACTGTATATTACAAATGTTAGATAATAAATGCATTCGAACATATGACGAACAAGATGTTCCAGTAAATAACAAACTAAAAGAGAACTATATCAGTAAAAGAGGACGAAAAACCACAAAATTTGGAAACAATAAATGCATTAAACGAAACTGTACAAGGAGATAATAATATTTAATCCTGTGTAGAATTGAACAAAAGTTACGTGAGCGTGACTTTGTATATGGTATATCATTAATATGTAAAATGCTAAAACGTAATGACATAACAATGCAATGTTTTAAATGAATGCCTGAACGATCGTTCGACCAACATATTGTGAATGAATGCAACGTATATCTAATAACAGCACGAAAATCACATATACAGTATATTCAATGGCCAGTTGATAGTATATCTCAAAGAAGCAGCAACGTCAGTGTAATAGCTTTTTTGAGTGTTAATGCCATTAGCACATTTCAATGTAACAATGTAGAGTTATTACGAAGTTTATGGAAGATAATATACACATAATAAAACGTGATATTAATTCCATTTTCTATTGTGGACAACGCTCTTTTCCGTCACAGTGACTGATTATCTACAGAAAAGAACAAATACAGTTAAAATATCTGTCTCCATATTCATACTCCAAACTCTACACAGGAAGTGTTTTCTGCGTTTAAAAACAGATACCGCGTCTTTCACCGACACTAATCTCAAGTGTTGAACCAATAATTAACACTATAAATAACGAATTAAATTATGCTTATCTTGTGAGCATATGCGACAACGATGGTAAGAGCGTACAATGGCTTTCCTTTACAACAAAACATGAATAAATCGACACTTTACAGACCTGCAAGACAAAGTATGTAATGCTGAATTTATTGTAAAACGTAATTACAATGTATAAAAGTTTGTGTGCATACTTGTGTAAAGTGCTATTCGTTTATGCGAATACGATTTGATATTTAAAAACCATGTTGAATTACCATGAGTTATGTAATAACTCATGAGTTAAAGTAATAACTCATGAACCATGAGTTAAAGTAATAACTCGAATGGAACTTTTGAATGATACTATAAGAGTATCACTCTTATATATTAAGTTCATTAACGACGTATAATTTATTTTCACTGTAATACTGCCGACATGAATAGTAAGAAATGTGCAATGTTGTGACATTATATAGCACATAATATATTTTGGCTTTAATTTCAAAACAATTTGTAAAATTAGTGGAATGTTTTCATTAAATTTTGAAAGTTGATTCAAATTGATTCCACAATGACTTAATCTCGAAATCGCTAGTTGCATTAACAGAAAAGTTAATAGAAAGGTCGCGGCCGAAGCTTTCATCTCTAAAACGTGAACGTTGAACGCCGCCATCTTGTATGCCTAGTTTTGACAATGGCGTTTGGAACGTCATTGGAATAATGCTCGACGTTCCAAACGCCATTATCAAACTTCTAAGATTACAAAGTAACGGCGCTCAATGTTCGACGTTCACGTTTTAGAGACGAAAACTTCAGCTGTAACCTCTCTAATAATGAAATCTGCGTCGTCTTTTCGCAAAGTCGGTTTTAGCTTTTGCAATGCTTAATAGGCTAGTTGCACGCTGTCTCTAAGTTGCGAAATTCTTCTCTAATTTCACTAAACTTGTTTTATAAATTTAAAAAGTTTACTCTATTTCCTAAAAAGTTTTTTGAAATTCTTCATTTAATTAGAAATAAATAATGTAAAATTTTACTATTGATATAAAGATTAGAATTGTTTAACAATTTATTATTATTTTTAAATTATTTTCTGTATTTTTAAAGTATATTTATCATCATAATCAATTTTATTGTTTATTGTTAATAAAATATGTTTTATTAAGAATATCATATCCATAAATCTAAATATATTGAATAATACTAGTACACAGACATGCATTGCGTTTTTTCTTTATGTTTTTTATATGATATTTTTATTAATTAATTTTTTAATGGAGAAGAAATTAAGACTACAGTGAAATGAAAAGACTTGGCAACAAATAATGATTTAAAATAAGTTACGTTATAGACATAAAATAGAACTAAATATTATCATCAATTCATATAAATAAGATTTCAGATCAATATGACTTACAACTTCTTATAGAGTTTCAATGGAACATGAAGTTTCAAGTTAGACGGTCAAATTCTGTAATGGCTATTCAAGAAAACTTTAACATAATGAAACATCACATTTGTATTATAACTGAAGTAGGCCTACTTGACTAAACGATCAGTCGAGTACTCAAAATTTCCACCAAATTTTTCCATCAAATGATTTACTTTTCTATTAGGAAACTTCAGTTAGCTTTTAAATATGATTTTCATCTATCATAAATACTATCTCAATTACCTAATTTCAGCCAATTCGTGGAAAATGTTATAGATACTGTCGGGGTCGGATTGTGTAGAGACACGATTCCAGTTTATTTTGAATTAGTAACGGTCGTCGATAGGTTGAAAGTGGCCGTTGGCTTTTGAATGCGCGGCCGCTGATTGGTCAGCAGGAATCAAGCCACACGTTATTTGCATATTGTTATAGCTCAGTAAGCACTGATTGGTCGACCAATACGCTTTTCGACGGGTATAAAAGGATCGGTATCGAAGCGGGAGTTTTGAGTTCATTCAGTTCGTGACGTCAGTTTCGTCTAAGTTCGACTTGGGACTTAGTGTTCATCAGAGCTCAAGGCAGATTTTGACACGTCTCGCTGTTTGTTCGACAACCGCTGGAAGGAGATTACTTCTAACAACTCGTTGATACGTCGCAAGGTGTTTTCTCGACGAACCTGTTCAGCATATTGGACTATTTGAACTTTATTTTGTGTAATTGGCGTACCGAGTTGGTCGCCAATTTTGGTGTGAGCAAAGAACATTGCAAATTTTTGTAAACTTTATAAACTTGACTGATACTAAGCTTTAATNTTGTTTAACAATTTATTATTATTTTTAAATTATTGAGTGGAAAATAACTTGTTTTATGAATGTGTTTAACTGTATTATTAAAACATTTTATAACAAATTCATGCGGGAATAAATACATCTATTCATTTCATGTTTTATTTGTCGAACTTAATGAAATATACTAGGATAATCAACACAACAATTATTTAAAAAATAGCTAAATAAATACGTGTATCTTTAATACACTATATATTTTACATAGAATTTACTTGAATTAAACTCTTTAAGTTGCTGATATTTAAAAAAATGCTATTTTTATTGTATACTTTTTAATTCTTTAATATCAGAATAAAAATTTGAACTGATTTTAAACATTGAAAAATATTTAATTTGATTTTTTTCATAATAATATTAATCTATAATAAAATTTCTTAAAATATTTTTTCCAGAAGGATTTGTTTGAAGTTTCAGATCAAAATTACCATCTCTTAATATGGACAACTAGTTTTTTTGAAGTTGGCCTGCTTAGAATAGACATATCACCCAAACAAATTCATATGTTATTTATAGATTTAAAGTATAATACTACAATCTTTAAAAATTGAGCTTAAAACAAAAATATTGCTAATTATGTAAAGATTATAATAAATGCATTCGAACATATGACGAACAAGATGTTCCNAATAAATACTTAAAAATTTAAATTTATACTCTCAAGCGATGAATTTGCTTTTCACTTTTAATACAGTATATTGATAATGTAAATTATCTTGCTGTAGTCATCGTTAATAAAAATGGATGCAAATTCACAACTTTGATTAACATATTTAGAAGATCCATACTTTTATAAATTATGAAATAGTATGAACATTTTAGGATTTTTTAAAAAATTAAAGCAAATAATTTTATTATTATTATTTATAAATTTAATTTTGAAATATGAGATTTTATATTGTAAATTGAATTTAAACTATAGTTTTAAGCTTTAAGATGTTTTCTATTAAATGTGAAGCTTTCAACTTTTTTCTTATACAGTACCTTAACATTAATATAGTTAATCTAATCGACCTACTCCATATTGAATTTAATTGTAACATTAAAAATTCTATTTAGTATCATTTTATAAAAATGTATTGCATTATTTTGCTAAGTAAGTGAATACTTTTAAAATTCACTTTTCGTTAATAAATTCTGTAAAGCTTTTTAGCTTTAATACGTTTTCGTTATACTTTTTAATTTTAGAACTTTTCAATATTGATATATTTTTAACTCTATTATTATTGTAATATTACTTTTTGTAACGTATATTTATATTTAAAAATTAATTATGTTTTTATTATACTTAATAATAATATTAAAATTGAATATAAAAACACTTTCTTATAAATATTAAAATTATTTTAAGATTTATCAAGATTGAAAGATTTTTAAGAAATATCACACAAAAACCTTTCAATTTTGACAATAAAAAACATTGTTTTAAAAGAATAAATGTTATTTCTGATGTGACATTTCAAACCGAAAGATATATCTGACATCAAATAGCGTAAAATGGGAAGAAAATGGGATGAGGTTATTTAAAATGGCTCTTAAAATGATTTAGAAATCTTTTCTTGAATAATTTAATAGCTGTAATCTGAGAGATTTTCTATACAGCTTATGTAATTATTATTATTAATTACTATATGAAAACCTCCTTAAGAATATTCGTGAAGCCAGAAAATTTCTCCTCAATAATATAACAGAAATTTTAAATATTTTAACAAAAGATTATACAGTATAATATTAGGAATCATAAGAAAATTCTAAGAAAGTTTGCAAACTTTCTTAGAATTTTATTTTATTTTACAGAAATAATAAAACTCTTAGAATTTTCTAAGAGTTTTATTATTGATTCATTTCTTTTGATCTATAATATGATATTCCGATAAACACTTTAAATTTCTGTTATACATTCATAATACATTCAAGTTTGGAAGATCAAATGAAATCATAAAATAAATTATAAACAATTTCTAAGAACTTCAGCTTTTACAACTCTAGTAGTTTACACCAGATTACATAAAAATAAAGCAAAATTTGTAAATTATAAATATACAATGTTTTAAGAGACGTGAAACATTCATAAGATACTTTCCAAAGTTAAAGTTTATTTTTTTTATTTATTGCTTTAGGTAAAGCTATAAAATAACTATAAAACTTATATATAGACAATAATTTCTTAATTCGATAACTTTTAATGGTCTTATATCATGAATTCTTTATTAAATCAGCAATACATAAAAAACATATAACATATTGCTATATGTTTTTTATAACACATATTAAGTTAATTATAGTAGCTATAATCTTTCATAAATTACTTTAATGTATAAAATTTGGAGTAACTAAAATAATACAAAGTAAACTAATGTCTAATGTATTTAAAAATTACTGATATTGATTGATCAGTATTTTAAAACTGATTTTATTTAAGGTATAAATTATTTAATTTTTACAAATGACTTATAACCACTAAAGAATAAAATATACCAGAATTTGAAATTAATAGTGAATTTAATTAATACATTAGATAGCAATTTATAAATTTCCAATAATACATGAGGAAACGTTAAACAACAATTGTTTACGAAATAATATTCAGAAATAAGAAATCTAATAGATTAATTTGAATTTTTAAGAAATTCTGTGATTGAATTTGCTTTCAATTCTTACCAGTTTATCAAGAATAAGGCTGATTTATTTCCATAATTTATTTTTTAATAAATTGAAGCAGTTTGTATAATACATAACAAACAAAAACACTAAATTATACGAAGAATTTCAGTTATAGATAGCTTTTAAGAGGGGAATAAGTTATTAATTAAAAAAACTAATCTATAGATTAAAAATTTTCATTGCAATTTAAGAAATATTTAAATTAAGCTAATTGACGCATTTCTGTTAATGAAAATTGCTTTTTATGAAGGACATAAATGATAATAAGCTTTATATAATTTAAAACATGTACTTAAATATAAAACGTTTAGTTTATCGAAAATATAAATATATTTTAGTCTTTAAAAATCTAATTCAGAAAATATTACATGAGATTTAAATAATAAAAATGTCCTTTAATAACACGAAACGTCAACTTCTTTTAGCCGAAAAATTTCATTACTTTTACTTTTGGATTCTTCATACAGCCAATATCAAAATTTACTCCCACTACATACAATAAATCTAGTATTATCGTTTTTCACAAAAATGCAACGTTGGAATTAAGTAATATTTCCAGCGAAACTCTGTAGGTAACTCATAACTTTGAAGAACTCTCAAGAAAGGATCTGACGATCTGATGAAACAACTTTTATGTTTTGACTACGTTAAGTTAGTGGTTCCATGTTTCTAAAACTTTTTTTCTGAAAAATTTTGAAAAATATGCATGAAATTTACATTTTTATTCGGTTATTTATTATAGTCATTTTCAGTGCTGTTTTGAAATTTTGGTGTTGATATGTACAGTACATGAATTTCTTCACCAAATTCTCTGTTTTTAATTTAAATATAAACCCTCTTTAATTTAATAAATTTATCGTCATTTTTTATTTTAGTAATCCCATTGAACTACACGAAATTTTCAACACGCATATAGATACAGTAGACCCCCTATAACACTGTTGATAATTCCGTTTTATATGAATTCCATGTACGAGTCACTTAGATTTTACAAATACATGTGCCGGCTGTGAACGGCTCACGCATTTGTAAAATCTAAATGACTCGTACAACATGAAATTCATATAAAACGAAATTATCAACAGTGTTATAGGGGGGGTCTGATATACTTATAATCTGAAGAAAAGCTTTCAAAAATTTCGAAATAAATCAAATTTTGATTAATTTCTTGTGTTTAAATTAAATAAATTTCATACGAAATAATTAATTTTTTTTATTCAAATATCAGTTTTAATTTTTCCAATGGTAATGGTAATTATATTTCTAATTGAAAAACAATACTCAGTTATTACTATACATTTTTGATAAATTTGCGCTTTTCAGTAAAAAATTCACATTAATGTGAATTTATTATTGATTTTGATTTCGTATAACTTTGAGATTATTTCTCTTTTAATGACAGAAAGTGTATAAATTTAGTCTATTAGCTTATACTTGTCAGTTTATTTGATTAATTACTAAAAGGTTAAAATGCGTTAAACATTGTTTAATCTATGAAATAATATTTCGATAGGATGACGCCTAAATTCGTACTTTTATATTTACTAACAATAAATATGAAAACTCCGTGACGAACGATAGAAAAAATTCATCAAAATGATAATTTCCTTAGCTTTTCTTATAATAACATTTGATTTGCTTTTTTCAATCTTCTGTTCTTGGAAAATTTGTTTAACAATTTACTAACTAAACATTATAAAACATTAAATGCTCCAATGTAATTTCTGACAGAGAATTATTATAACAAACATTTTTAATATTTGAATAGACCAAAATGAAAATTTTCTATCGTTTCCTATATGAGTTTTACAAATATAGTACGTTTCAAAATAATCTGATATATTTTCAGCCTGGAGTAATGGCAAACTATCTCTTTGTTACTGTAAAAATTCAAGTCTTTTATAATGCAGAATTTTGAATAGAAATTGTAACATTTGATCTATTTTATAGACTTTTGAATTTTGAACTGCTATAAATTTGATAAAATATGATATATATTTTTGTACTTGAGAAAATAAATAAAAAGATTTAGAATCAATAAAACGGGTTTTATTTGGATTTAAATTGAAATCTAAATAAAATCTGTTGTTTTGTTATTCCTAATTCCTAATAATAATTCCAAGTCTAGCGATTCTCAATTTCTTTTTGTGTTAGTGGAACATTCACAATTTTTGGTGATATACTAACAATCATTTTGCATTCAAGATATTGTTATGTGTATAAACGAAAAGGATTGTCGAAGATTTTTACTTTTTATACATATTATAATACGAAAAGGTAAGACAAAACATTGACATTTTAAAATAAAGTTTTGAAATTTTGTGACACCACTACGTTATTATACGTGAAATTCACAGTATATCGGTTCAGAACCTCTGCTCTAGCAAACTACACTTTAAAATGTCAATACTAAAATATAGTTGAAAATTTAAAATCATTCATTCTATCCTTTTAAATTAAAAAAATAAATATAATTAAATTGAAACCAAATTGCTTGACCCTCCTGGAGTGTTGTTGAGTTACTTTAGGGTGCCATAAAATTCTGGTTGAAAATCACGCATTTATTTACATTTTTAAATTACTACCCCACATGTTAAACCTCCCATGTTTTAACACATATAATTGTGAATTATTTCTAACTTTTGCAATGTTTTTGAACTGATATTACTTATGGTTATTACCGAAATATTTACAATTACTGTAGTTTCTTTCATTGAATATTTCAATATTCTTCCAAATGAAATTTAAT
>NW_019384428.1:608537-650540 GCF_000671375.1 Centruroides sculpturatus | reverse complement strand
CAGCGCTGTCCAACTTATCATAGCCCGCGGGCCATATTTTCTTCACCAAACATTTCGGGGGCCAAGAAGGTTGATAAACCACACGACATTTGCATAGTGCTACGGTTCAGTAAGCACTAATTGGTCAGCGAGTCCGATGTTGACGCTATAAAAAGGCGACAGTTCGACACACCGGATATACGTCACTCTCGTCTAAGTTCGACTTGGGAATTTTTTTGTTCAATAATAAATGTGAATTCTTCTTCCTGGAAAAAATAAGACATTCCCTGAAAATAAGACCTAGAGCATTTTTCAGAGCAAAAATTAATATGACACTCTTATTTTCGGGGAAACACGGTAGTAAAATAATTTTAATATTAATAATAATAATTTAGTAACATAAATTTATTCATAGTAAAATGTACTCGCGGGCCGTAAAAATTATTTGGCGGGCCGTATACGCCCCGCGGGCCGCCAGTTGGACAGCGCTGATTTAGATTATTTTAAATCAATTTTAAACTGATAAAAATATGTTTTCTAAAGAGTAAAATATCATTTTGTTTAGTAAATAATTTAACACTTCTGTTAATAATCCAAACTAAATATATATATAATTAATCTTTTCCATCTCTGCTGTATGGATCCCATGTTGCACCGTCATTTTATATAACAGTTGTGTTTATGATAAAATATATATGGGGCGTATTCACCTGACCCGAGGATAAGAAAAACATTATGTGAGATTTGGCAAAGGAAAGCGAAGCAGACTTATCTTGTTCTTTTCGTCTTTTATTCTTTTAAATCCCATATATTTTGGGGCTCGTTCGGGATGCAAAAGGATTGAAATTGATACAATACGATACTAACTAGAAAGATATTTGGAAGATATACTTTCAAAATAATTGAGTTTTGAACATGATATACAGAAAGGTCGCATTTATCGTAAGCACAGAATCTCACTGCCTTCACAATTAGGGATGCGGAAGACATTATCACTCATTTTTCGGATTTCTATCACGATTCAGGTGAAAAAATGAATTTATAACTGAAAATTTTGCAGCATTACTTGGATGGAACAGTCTTCAAAAACTCATCTACGATACACAAAAATAAAATAACTTTATGCCAGTTTTCAAGTTATATGCAATTGTACAATTAAAATAAATAGTAAAGATTTCTCTTTCATGTTGAAACAAATGTGAGGTCAATACCGAATTGCACATTAAGCGCATGAAGTATAGTACATACCTAGAGGTCCTGGAATTGGAAAAATAAACAATTTCACCATTGCAATTATATGCCAAAGTTTATACCTAATTCTATAGCTGCAACTAAATGATTTTAGTTTATGATGTTATAAAATTATATAGTGAGGCTCACAATCTTCTTTGTATAGGTGCCCTGGAAGATATTAACCTGCCATTGTATAGACTTATCTAATTTAAAGAATTTGATTGTATATGCGTAGAATTATTTAAATTTTTTCAATATTTAAATAATAATTTATTCTTAATATTGTGATTTTGATATCGAAATATGATGTTACAAAAAGTATAAAAAATGGAATAGCTCGAATACAATATGTTTTTAATTAATTAATGAGTTAATTAAAATCTGATCAGATCAAATTAATACCGTGCAGAGGTTGATCACCTTTTATTTATAAAGTCATTTCTGCAAAATATTGCGCTGTCACGTATTGAGAATGACAAGGCAATTCATCTTTTGTGGTTTAAAATCAACGATGATAAAGTTGTTTAGATAAATAATATAGGAATGTAAACGGTATGAACTTAGATAATACTGTTCAGTACAACACTACGAATGAACCTCATGTTTTATATATATAAATATTTTCATCATATTTCTAATTTAAGTAATATTAGGGCTTAAACTAATATAGTTTTTATCTTGAATTTTTAAACTTTCACGAATATAAAGTATTTGTAATTTATTTATTTTCTATTCTGAATATCATTACAACTCTTTGTTTAACGATGTAATTATTCATGCGATAATTGATTCGTGTTCGGGAGAATGTTGACATAAATCTCTGCTGAGTTAACATATATAACTTCTTCTAAAAGCAAGAAAAGTCTAGAAGTAATGTAGATCTTCCATTCAGATATATGCTCCACTATTTAGAGAAATTGTAGGCTAACAAAAACGTTAGAATGGAAATTGGTTTAAATGGTTACAATATTTAACGATATAAACAATATTTAGTAAAGCAATTATGCTAACTTATAATGGGCAAATATTTCACGATGTTTCCAATGTTTCCAATTTCGAATTTTTCCAATAAATATATTTTATTACAAATAACTCGAATTTAACAACCGCATAGAATCGAATATTGAAATTTTGTAATTTTGTAGCTTTATACGCTTTATTTTTAGTTATTATTATTTTTCTTAATTATTTTTTCTGTATTTAGTTTATTTTTAATAAAATAAAATATTATTTACAAGAATATAAAAATACTGTTGTTAATTATCGTTTAATTTTCTCTCTATTTTCATTAAAAAATTATTCTTATTGCTTTTAGTGCTAGAGTATTTTCGTTATTGGATATTCTTAGATTTTTTAAAATGATTTTTTCATTATTATCAGCATATTTAGCATATTAATCTACATGTTTAGAAATAAACTAATATATATTAAAAATTCTATTTATATTTATTCAGTTTATAAAAAGAAGTAATTGAATTGCATTGGCTTGATGGAATAAGGCAACGGAATGCATGAGCGATCTGCCAAGGGGGGGTGTTTCCCGATCTGCAAAGGGGGTGCTTTCTACGTGAAACTGGCTTCTATTTAGGTGCCAGTTTCCTATAGAAACCCATTCAGGCACGAACCCATGACCACTGTTCCGTGTTCAGCTGCTGGTGGGCACAGTAATTGGAAATTTCCATCAAATCTGTAAACAATTTCGATGATTCAAACAATATAATTTCTATTTAAACTTTAATTTTAGAAAAAATAATCTATTTTACGTTTTACTGAAATATATATATATATAAACTAATTTAAAACAAAGTCTTTACCTTCTTAAATATAAATAACAGTATTTTATTTTAGATAGAGAAAGTGAGTTTTTCATATAAAATAAGATGATTTATTTATTCAAAATGTAAAGGTCTAGATTAATATTGAGAAAATATTTATTGGTAGAAGATTGATTTGATTCCAAATATTGATGAATCAAAAGAAGTTTAACTTGTTACAAAAATACATATTACAAATAAAAATTATAATCTTTAGATATTTAATGATATTATTATTTGTTATATAATGTATTATATAATAATATAGATTTATTACAGTATCAGACTAATAAGTATATTTTAAATTTATTACATGTCAATATAGAAGATGGTAAAATCATATGTAAAATCAAGTAAATTTTTATTACTATACTTGATCCTATTTACTCTTTTTCGATAGATAAAAATACGTAGTTTAAGTGTAATTAGCATTTTAATGGATCATTAAAGTAAAAATACAGTATTATATTTTTTTATTAAATAAGCCTGTAATTACGGGATATATAATAAAAAAAATTCTTTAGACACAATATACAGTCTGTAATGTAGATCTAAAATTTAAAAAAATATATTTAAATTTATATTTATAAAATAAAATTTAATAAAGATTTATTGAGACTTTAAAAATAAACAACTAGTGCATCGAATTTTTATTTTTTATACTGTATATGATACGCAGAAAAGTTGTTTTCAAGAGGAGAAATGAAAACAAAAACTATCTTTTGCATTGTTTTCATTGTCAGACGTTTTGAACTGTCTGAAGAAAGTTTCGAGTACTTTCTGGATATGTTTATATACGTGTTTCAGAGAAAAAGCTTATGATATTAAAATTTGTTTTCATAAAAATATTTTTTACTGCCATTTCCATTTCATGCATGCATAAAGTATATATTATAAAATATATAAATAAATAAGTTTCATTAGCCATTTATTTGTCATGATTAATAAAAATAAATTAAGAATTGAAAATCTAACTGATCTGTCCTGTGAAATGTCAACAGTGAAATTAATAAATAATTTTAAAAATTATAATGCAATTCTAATTAACGTTTTATTAATTCTCCATAAAGTTGTCGAAAGAGATGATATGAATGTTCATAAAAATGAATGCAAATTGAATACGTAGTGATGTAATTTTTATATATGTTTTGAAAAATTATTAGGAATTTGAAATTTTGTTTAAAGTCATTAAAAACTCTTGGATTTATCTCAATGTTTAAATTAAAGTTGATTTATTTTAGACGAGATATCCTATTATGTAAGAATTCTACCTAGCTATTGTTATTTGTAATTAGAATGTATTTAGAATCTTTGAAATTTTAAATTTACAAAAGATAAAATTAGTGAAGACAACAGATATTTACAGTCAATTATCCGATACAAATACAGATTGAGATGATGATAAAGCGCAACAATTAACAACTTTTCTTGAAAAAGTACATAAACTATTCAGTAGAAAATGACAAATATTGTCTTAGTTGTAAATTCTTTATTTTGTATTTTATTCAGTAGTTTACATTTGTAATATATATTTGAAGAAAGAATAAAGATTTTTATTCGAATTTTATTTCACAAACATTTTATTTAGAAAAATAAAAAAAATATTTTGACTAGAAAAACAATAATTCTCTTGTTTTATGTCTTTATACTATGAGTTACAACTGAAACATATAAAGGTTGTAAAGCAAAAATCTAAATTTATGAGATGTACGACATCTGACCCAAACATAATGTAATCCTTCTCTACTTAGAAAAGAAAAGAAAAAAAAAAAAATCAGTAAAAGATCAAAAATAAATTTGAAATATCTTAATATATGATTGAAGGTCAAGATTTTTGACATTAAAATAAATCAAAATGTTTTGTACTTGATAATACAAAAAAAGACTAAGTACTTTAGTTCGTTTTCCTGTAATGCACTATCTTGCAATAAAAATGAAAATAATTCAAATTAATTATTATTATATTAATTCTGTTTACTTGTTTTTATGTTACAATATATATATATATATTCATTACTGAATTGTATAAATATAATTATATAGGCCTATATTATTTTCATTTTTGGCGCATTTTACTCTGTGAGCACCAAGAGGGTCTTTTTTTAATACCTATAGTGATTTGGAAATTTTAATATTTTGGCATGCTACAAATCTTTATATAAAGAAACATTCTATGAAATGATTTTGGTATTCAAAATAATTCAAAATCCTAAAAAAATCATTTCAAGATTTTATAAAATTAATTTATTTTCTGACTACCTTCATGTTTTTATATCAAATTTGAGGCCCACCAGTGTCCGAGTGGATAAAACTAAATGGCAGTTAACTGCGGGTTCGTGCACTGATCGCATGGAGTTTTCTGGATTTTCTTTGTGTGTCTATCACCTGAATAAGGACTAGTTTTCCCATAGAAAGTCCTTCTTCGGATGGGGATACTCCCGAGAGGAAAGTGCCTTTCCTCTTGGAAGAGTGCCCACAAGATGCGTTGACTTATTATTGCTTTAACACTTATTCGACAAGAAATTTGTGCAGAACGGTAGAATAAGAGAACAAGACTTACTGCTATTACTAAATAATAATTATTATTAATATTAAAACATANAGAGGAAAGTGCCTTTCCTCTTGGAAGAGTGCCCACAAGATGCGTTGACTTATTATTGCTTTAACACTTATTCGACAAGAAATTTGTGCAGAACGGTAGAATAAGAGAACAAGACTTACTGCTATTACTAAATAATAATTATTATTAATATTAAAACATAATCGATTATATTATAATATTTCCAGTGTGATGAATCCACAAAATCGAATTTTATAGAAAAATTACATCAGCAGAATAAAAGTCAAGTCATGCGTACTTATGATTTATGTTATATTATTGAATTGCACTTTTATATCATTTTTTTTAAATCTAGTTTATTACGAGAAAACTTTTCCAGTGTCTACACACTGTTATGTTAGATAGTTACGTTCTAAATTCAATATTCATAATAAAACATGAGATGATGCGTGTACCGGTATTTCAGTTGGAAGGATAAACATCTTTCGGAAAGAATAGATTTCCGTTTTATTGAAAACTTCATTTTTTTATTAATTTCTTATTACCGTATTTTTATGTCCCGAAAATACTTTACTCTAAAAAATTCTTCTAAAATTAAAGCATAGAGAAAAGGTGGTATTATGGAACCCTGAAGGTATTATGGAACCCCTCCATTTCAAACTAATAATAAAGGCGAACTGTAGCGGATTGTGGCTGAACTGCAGTAGGCAGACATCCATAGCAAGGGGAAAACCCATTTCACTTTAGTTAAACGGTTGTCCGTAGTGAATTAGCATATTTGTGTTTTTCGAAATTCGAAAGTTTTGAATGCTAAGTGAATTTAATTATTTCTAAAATATAAATCGTGTAGTTGTAGGTTCACTGGTGCATGTATTCCGTTCCAGAGACTTAGGGGTGCATATTAATCTGTGTGATGTTCACGTTTTTTAAAATTTGGTCTTGACAGACATAAGTTAATTCAAGATGGCGATGCGTGAAATACGGACCCCATTGGTGCTTTTAATATGGAACCCAACTTTCCCGAACTCTTACTTTGCAAGCAGACATTCGTCCGGAGCAATTTGTGAAAAAGACACTAGATAGAAAGCCAATTCTTCTTGAAAATATCGAAAAAGAGCTGCTGGAATATATATTGTTGATGGAGGTCATATTTTTCTATTATAAAAGCATTTTTTCGATAAAATACATTAGAGTAAATAATTTTGTAATTATTTAACATTCTTTGTACTTTCCTATTTGTTTTTGGATACATTAAAGCATTTTTTGAAAACATACATTAGGGTTCCATATTATCACCCGGTTTTCCCTAAGCCTACTTTCTTAATTTTTGAACAGAAGCCTTCAAAAACCATACTTATAGTTACACTAACGAAAGATCCAATTAGAAACATTTAGTTTAATAGTTACCAGTACTTTTAGCACAAAAAATGTGGCTGTAGTTATGATTCCTTGTTTACAATTCACTATAATGTGATTGGGGTTCCATAATACCACCTTCTCCTCTACTATTAGTCAAAAATACAATTTAAAAAATATTAAAATTATAATGTTAAAATATATAATCTATCAATTATTATTTTAAATTAAAAAAAATTTAAGATATATTCACATAAATATACTATTATATTTTATATCTGCTACTAATTGTTAATAAATATCTGATGACAATGCAAATTTCTTGTTTTTCTGTATTAATTAAAAGTTTTTTTATAATAATTTCAAATAATTATAATTTTAATTAGAGTAAGCATCGATAACAGTATAATTTCTTTATAAATATTATTGTAAAAAGTATTATTTCAGATAAATTATCCAATTATATTGGCATTTGGGTAATGCTAATAACACTAAATTTCATTAAATTTCTTTTGAAACAATAATATCAACACAAATATAATGCTAATAGCGATATTTTTATGGATAATGATAGCCATAAACGTTTACGAGAGATTGTTTGAAGTCATTTCAAATTGTTAAAAGTTAAATTATTACAAAATTGTTAAATATTTTTATTACATTTTGCATAAATTTAAATGAGATAAAAATAAAAAAATATTCTTTGATATTGATTGTTTTATCGTAAGGAATCGGTACATCGAGTACCCTATGATAAGTCGATGCCTTACGATAAGCAATTATACCTATTATAAGATGATTCATAGTGTAGTAGATCAATGCTCCGATCAATTCTACATATGATAAACGATAAGGTATTGTTTGACTTCGAATCCAAATCCTCCGCAATGACAATCTGACAACTTATTGTGCGGTTATCTGGTCGACTACTTCTACTATCATTATTAAAATCCATATAACCATATGTAAATTTTTTTGTTTAGTTAAATTATTATTATAATTATATAAAACAATTAAACAAATTAAGTTTTTACTAATTTATATTACACCGTAATATTTCATATGTAATAATTATAAGAAAGCAAGTTTCATTTAAGAAATGAAATTTCGATTGATGTCAGATTTTTTAATCGTAGATACATTAACGCATTTTTTAAAATTATAAAATCTAGTTATAAAATTGTCTTCAATTTTCCGGTGCAATTTCAAAGTGAACAAGAAATAAATCTCCTGTATTGAATTGGATCAAAGTTTTATTTCAAATGTATGTAATGTTTTAACTAACAATTTCGTTCAATCTACTTATCAAATAGCACAGATTAAAGAGGACTATCTTGAGGTATCTAGATTAAATTTCCTTTCGAATAGTTCTTATAACTTCTTTCTCTACTCTTTATCAATATTGACTCTTTTGGAAGTTAGGACTTTCTCAAATGTATGAAATTGTGTCAGTGATATAGTAGAAAGAAACTGAAAGCTTTGAGATTTGCATTTCGGAGGAAAGCTTTTAGCTGTTTATGGATTTCTCTTCAGTCAATATTAGATATCTCAGAGAATTTATGGTAAATTCAAAATTTCTTCACGAAAATTTTGTCTGAAAGCCTTATATGTTTATATAACATATATAATGTTATTTATTTATTTATAGCCTTAAATGATTAATCATTATTTCAGTATTAAATTAACATAATAACTTTAGATTATAAAAAAAACCTTTTCTGAAATAAAAAGGATTTTGTTTGTCTGTAATGTAATTTTATCACGCCAAAAACTCCGCAAGGAAATCTCGAATAATAGTTTTTCTAATACATAATTGATATATATATAAATTGCTTATTGACGCAATGAAAATATCTTTTACATAGATGAAATTTTCATATCAGAAAATTACATTACTTTAAAATTTGTTTTGTTAATATGCGCTAAAGTTTTTAATTTTCCAAGTGTAGATTTATTTTCTCTAACAAAAGATTAATACTGCATAAAATATAAAGATTCTAAGAAAACAAATTATTACATCGTCTCTTTTTTATTTTTCATTAAAATTTAATAATATTAAGATTATGAAATTTATAAATATTTTATATAAAATTAGGATTTTATTGCAAAGCTGAATAAAGAATTTTATATCTTGAATTTAAATGTTACTTTTAAAGTACGTATGATTTTTATTTAGCTATTTTAAGATAAATATGTAAAACATGATTTTGTAATAGAAAAGTACATGTATTTTGATAGTTAATATTAAAATTTTTTACAATTGTAATTACACTATAAGCAAATGCTCAATTTATTTTTAATTGGTAAAGTTTGTTTTATCGATGTTATTACAGTTTATTACTATTACACTATTCAGATAAGTCGAATAGCCACAAGGAGAAATTAATAATGCAGTTAACGAATCCCTTGATTACTATAAAGCCTATTTATTAGATCAAATGTATCGAAATATATACAAAATTAGTGTATGCTATATCCTACAGTATTCTGTAACTGATACAAACAATTTTATTACTTATTTCTCTAACATTATTATTATGTAAATTTATTTATATTAGAAAACGTTATTTAGATTAATATTAGTATATAATTTACTGGAATATGCAAGGTGTAACATGTAGGATAAAACTTTGCATTGTTCTATTTTCTTTAACGAAAAATAAAAGTAAATAATTCCAATAAATATAAAAATTAGAATGAGTTAGAATTTATTTAGTTTTTTATATAATATAGTACTAGTTAGTCTTTCTGCTTTTGGATATTTTATTGTTTATAGCTGCATAGGAAATTAAGTTTTTAAAATTTTTTTAAGATATTAAAGATTTTCTTCTTTCCATAAAAACAAAACTACTTTCAAATTTCAAATCTATTTATTTTTCTTTAATTTCCTGTATCCGAAATGGAGCTGAATAAGATCGGAAAAGAAATAAAACTTAAAAGTTACTAACTTTGATCTATAACTATATATTTATTTATAAATTTAAAATTTAAAACGAAACTAAATAAATTATTAGTTTTTTTAACTATATTAAAATCGAGGATATACTTTGTTTATCATCATCATTCAAATAACTTATTTATTGTAAGATTGCTTATTTGAATAAGATGGCAAAACTTATAAGTCTTTCTCAAAGTACTTACCAGAATATGTGTAAAGAAAAACTGTACAGTATTTATATAGTGTTTTTGATTTTGTCCAAAACTAGCAATGACTAATTTTTTTTTCTTTTGATCCAACATTATCTTTAGATTTTTGTTTTTTTCTTTTCAGATTATCATAACTTTCGTTTTGTTCACGTTTATTTTCATTTGATATCTTGCTTTTCCCACTTATTTCAATCTACTTAGAATTTTAGGTGTTACATAGGGCGATGTCATCAGCATACCTAATGTTATTGATAAGATATCCATTAATTTTTACACCGTCTAAATTCTCTCATCATTCATTCAATGTTTTGTTTATTTAAATAAATTTTAATTGTTCAAAATTTTGTTTATTTTAATTCAAATTATTCATTTCTTCTTCTTTTTTAAAAATAATGAACAAAATGATTTTATCAATTTTAATGTCATTTAAGGAAATATAACTATGATTCCAAAACGTGTATGTATTTTAAATAATTTAAAAAATAAAACATTTACATAAAAATGATACGACAATTTATATTTTTAATAAAGAATAAACTAATACTGGTATTTTTTGAAACGAAAAAAACACTGACCTGTCCTATTCGGAATCATTTTAAGCCATGTAATCGGTGAAGGATAAAACTACTTAATCATATGAATCGAAGACTAATGGGGATGCTTTTTGGTAGGATTTTAAGAGATTAAGCGGTGATGACATTAATGAACTGATACTGATCTTTCGTTCTAGATCAGTTTGGATTAACTAATGCCATCTTTTTATCGAAGTGTTACTAAAGCCTTTGTGTTTTCCGCCAATTTTTTCTAGAAATGTACAAAATTTATTAAACTTTATAAAACTAAACTATTATCATTTTTAAATTTTCGTTCTCAGATTAATAGACAATTAATAAATTTTGAACGCAAAAGTTTGTTTGGAAGTCACATCGTTTGATGATGATAATGTCATTTAGAATGAAAAACTGCAAATTCAGTAAATTCACAGATATTGAAGGGTTCGCTATTTAATATTTACAGGAAAATACGCCCACAAAAATTTATTGGCACTTTGCGAGAATGGATGCCGCTATGTAAAGCGGCCTCCATTCTCGTAAATTCTATGTAAATAAAGTAGAATTTGGAAATATGGAATATAACTACTTTTCGTATTAATACTCAGTAATTCTGAAAGTAGATTGTACGAAAATGACTGTGTTTTGTGCTTATAAATTTGTAGACAAACTGAGTGAAAATAGATGTAAAATTTTGCGAGGAGATTATATCCATGAAATTTTCAAAAATCTCACAACGAATCTTTTGGAATAGTTTCTGGGTGGATGGAAAAACAGTTTATTTTTAATCACTGAAAATAGCAATTGTCTTCTTTTATCAATGTGAAAAGATATCAGGAATACAATATGTATTTCTGAATATTTTATTTAAATCTAAGTAAAATAAATTTGCAATATTAACGAATATATTAAACTAGCGAAGATACTTGGCGCTGCTCGAAAAAGTTTTATATTGTACTTAGAAAAGCTAGGTATCAGTTTTAAACTTAATCTACGAAATACAATTAGAAATGTAATAATAATGTAAAACAATCAATAATGTATATTGTGTAATTAATAACATAAATTAATCCTCGGAACATTCTAGCTGCATGTCCTGTACTTGCTCAAAGTGTGATATTCAACAGTGTTCTAAAACTACTGAATGCTACAGTTTAATTAGACCCATAGCCCGTCCTGTTGTATACGTCGAATCGATTATTATTATTATTATTTTCGGACAAAATGTAGTCGTAACCTTTTGAATGAAAGGATAATTTTGATAAATTTGGTTTCATTTGCTCGTACTGTCTCCAAATGCGTAAAAAATTCATAGATACAGTAAATTGGCTTTCTTCAAAATTTCTGACAATTGACTTGTTAATAATTAATTTACACTAATATAAATTCGTTGAATTATTTCATTAAGAAAATTAAAAGATACATGAAATAAATGGCACTGTTCAGTAAAAAAAATATCATAAAGATTAAGTATAAAAATAGTTCTCTTATAACAGAAAGTTTTAAATGAATAATTAATTAAATTTAATTGATAAGAGAGTCCATCTTAGAAGAGAGCTGATTAAGAAGAAAAGCATTAAAATTGATAATGTGTCAAGAAAATATAATTCCTTTATATAATTTTTATTGTGTAAATTAATGCAATAATTTACTTGAAAGTAATAAGACACTAATTGAATTTTTGTAAAGAAAAACTCTAAAACTCTTTCTCTTTATAATATTTTTTCTTACAACGGAATTTCGTATATTATTATTTTTTCACATTTTTATAATGATAAAAATTGTACTTCCAATAATTTATTGCAACTGATGCAATAATTCGCAAGGGAAATGTTATTGTTTATTTTTGTAAATGAAATTTCGATATATAAGTAAATATAAAACGAAAATTCCTAGAATAATATTTATGTTAATGCAATATTACTTATACAAAACAGCTAAAAATAAAAACTGAAATAACTGTTGCAACTTGGTGTATTGAAAGTAATATCAAAACCAAAGGAATCGTATTATAATGGAAAAATAATCAAAATAGGCTATTTCTTTTATATTTATATAAAGAAAAGTTGTTATGTGATATGAATAACTCACCAACACGGATAAAGCTTATCTGCAAATAGAAAAATGCACCAAGTGTTAGAAAACATACGTTTTCCATAAATAGATCAGCTTTATCAGTTCCAATAAATAATACTATATTCTCTTCTGTTCGGAGAGATGATAAAAACATAATTTACATGAATTTAAATATCCAACAGACATTTTTCAATCTAGAAATTGCGATCAATTTGAGTTGAAAGTCACTCGTATCTATTTACAGTTTCATTTGGAAGAATATAATTAGTTTTTAAAAATAATTTTTTAATTAGTCTAGGTTATCAAATAACTGTCACTTATTTTCAAGCCAATATTGGTATCTACATTAAATACGAACTTGGAAATTTAAATTATCAAATAAACTTTATATTGATTTAAGGGTCATTTGCAGCTATTAAAATATTGACTTCTGAAAATAATGTAAGTTAATATTCTATGAATAAACTTTGCACCAATTATTTATAAAAATTTATTTAAAAATAGATATTTTATTTTCATAGCTATGGAAATTTTAATATAAAATATACTTCGAAAACTCATGATCTAAATAGATTTTTTGAGGATTATGTAAAGTCTTTCATGCAGAGAGGAACTTATAAATTAGCTAATCAACCAGAACCATTAATCAAGTTACTTTCAATTATATCTATAATAAATGCCAACTTCTTGTTTTCAGTAATTGCGGTCATCTTCGACATGTTTTCCCTTGTTGATAAATGTAGTGTGACGTTCTAAGCACTTGCTAATTCTGAAACCTATGAATTCTTAAACCTAATTATATCATCAGTGCATGCATCTTACACATTTATCTAAGTATATAAATATATTTTCTTGTTGAGTGATTTTTATAATTACTTTTTTTTTCCTCCTTATCCAAGCGTAAAATTATAAATTACACTCTTAATGATTTAGAAAAAAAATTAACAAAAATAATTTTAATATATTTAAAAAATTAAAAACAAAACGCTTTTTTAGCTCTTTTTCCTCATGATTGCGTGGTGAAGCCATCCCATCCCACTGTATACACCAGTATAATGTATTTACATGCATATATAATTAGTCAAATTCTACATTTGACTATGTTTATCAGGTTTTAAGTGGTTGGGTGGTGTTTTTCTTCTAAAACGTTATTAAAATGCGTTTTCATCGAACTTAGATATGTTATCAAAGTTTTAGCCTTGTGTCTTAATTAGAAATGGATAAAATTTGAGTTGCAAGATTTGAGGACGATACAAACAGAGTTAAATAAAAGTGTTTAATAATAATTATTATTATGTAATTATTTTCTTTTTAACAGAAACAATGTATCATAGCCACCAGATCACCTGTTGGAGCTGGTCCTCACGACATATCAATTATACAGCCTAAGTCTTTACGACTATACTTTTATTATTATTATTTTAACATGATGATATTTTAGTCATTAAATACTGTATAAAAACATGAGAAATAAAATTTCAAACTTTGGAGGTTTTCTTAACTTATTTATATGTCTGATTTCATTGTTCAAATAATAATTTAGTTCTCTTGGTTATTAAATGTCTTTTAAATTTATTAACAATACAGGCGCATTTAATTTACGTTATACTAGGATAAAAAAATTCATAAAAATAAATAAATGGAGTAATTAACCAAATCTAAATCTCCATTAAACTGGATTACACATTAAGCTGATTGATACTTTTAGAAAGGAGTTTTGATCAAAAACCCAGAGGGACTCTAGGGAGCAGTAGTGCACTTGAAATTTAATCTTGGGAGTGCCAAAGAAAACTTTTGAAAAAAATTTTTTTAAAATATTTTATCTTCATTAATCAGAATTATACGTGCCATCAATGGTCGACTGAATAAAATCACTAAACACATGCAGTTGGTGTCTGATTCATGCCTGACCGACCGTGAGTTTGTCACATAGAGCCTTCAAAGTTTTCCTCACGTGTCTAAAATACTTAAATAACGTTTGTCCACTTAAATAGAAGACAATTTCTCACCGAAAAGTTTTACCCTTTAAAAAATTGCCTTCGTGCTACTTACCTTATTCCATCCAAACAGAGTTATATGTAAATAATTTTAAAAATTTTATGATAAGACGTATAAATAAAAACTCAAATCGTATTGTGAGAACAATAAATTTAGATTATTCTTGTTTGGTAAAGACAAATGTAATATTAAACGAACTACAAGTTAGGTTTATCATTCAAATACACTATTGGTTGCCATATCCTGTAGAGAAATCCGAGCAACAGATATCATTATAATTTATTTGTGGGTGTTATGGTAACATGAAAACGATTCGAAAGCGAACGCGAAATGTACAGAAAAGGAACACAGAGAAGTCAAATCGACGACATATTAAAAAATATTTATTTTGCTTGATGTAATAATTCTTCTAAATCAAAAGCTGTTTTCATGATTTAGTGTTTTTCTTTTGTTTTGCGAATCTTTTTTTATAAAGATAAAGAAAAAAAATTGTAAGCTACAAACAGACTAAATCTAACCGAAGTGTTCAATTTTGATCCGTAGAACTGTCATCTTTTTGACAACTTTTTCCGTTTTCTAGATCCCAAGATGGTTTATTTTACATGCCATTATGGTTTTAGCCTGGCCCACAATGAGGAAGTCGGATGAAATAGAGCCTGACATATCCGGGACAGATCTCCCACTCTTTCAGTTCCCCAAGTCTAAAAGTTTCTAATACACATTCGAATTTCAAAGCGACTGACTGACACTTTTCTCGAACGATCAAATAATCGCTCAATAAAACTATTTGATTCAAAAACCTTATCACAGAAGAACATTTTTCTTAACTTTTGTATTCTGATAAATGGTTTATTCAATCATACAACGAATCAAACAACCGATTGTGACATAAAATTGAACAGTGGGAAGGATCATTGGATAGGATCGTTTCAGAGAAATTTTTAAGATAATCATTTTGTAGAAGTTCAAGTTGCTGGGTCGATCAACAAATAGGATTACCGACGGGACGTAGACAGCTGTAGTTCAGCAAGTGTTCGACAGGATTGACCTATAAAATTGTTCGGCGCATCGAATTCTTCAATGTAAGTTGTTGTCATCATAATTGTCGTCTTTATAGTGATTATAGTGGCTTTAGAGATAACTCAGATCCCTTGCCGCCGTTACAAAAGACACCTCTCTTTTCTATTATGTAATTTCGCTTTTCTATCATATATTCCCAATTCTTTCAAATCCAACACAGTTTTTTGGTGGCTTTCCCTTGTTGTAGAACACTCTTTATCCATTCCTTGGTAAGCCTCCTGTACTCATTCTCACAACATGTCCGTGCCACTGTAATCTTTTTGCCTTAATTAGTTATTATGAACTGTTGGTATGATAGGTTTCTCAAGAAATTCACCTAAAGAATAGCAACGGAATAATCTTATTTTGCGACACTGAAAATTTATTAAATTGCTAACTTTACTAAATTAAAACGTGTGAATTTAGTTGTGCTGGAAACATATTATAAATATACTTGGCATGATAGATGGAGAAAGTCGATTAATGGTAATTAATCCAAAAAAGCTCAAACATTTGAAAGATAGGGGAACTATAAAATTGGACCAGTGATAGGTGAAACGATACAGGCTGGCTAAGGTGATTTTATCAGCCTATAGTTAGTTATTACTTATCAAATTTATTGGTCAACAGAACACCCGAACGTAACGGTAGCTGTTACTCTGCGAAATTCAGATATGACTTTAATACATTGGAAAAATAAGATAAACAATATAGTAAAAGCGAAGAAGAGAGAGAGAGAGAGAGAGATAAGGAAGATTTCATAAAGATGAAGAAATTATGTATTGAAGTATGTAGCTAAAACTGACACCTATTGTAACGTTTTTCTTATTGAGGTTAAAATCAACGTGAAAATGAGAAAATGATTGTAACTAGAAAACTACATTTTCTTTCAGATAGCATTTACAATTTTTTTTATATAAAACCTATACCTATCCTCAAAATTAAGCTTTTTGCCATTTTATAATAATTAAAAATATAAATTTTTTTAGAGAAATAGATATGTAAGATAATCATCATCACCAGTGAAAAAATGACAAATACAAAGTATAAAATAGATGAAAATATGGTTGAGACAGGAGGCTAAGGTTTACTCTCGAGAAAACGAACAAAAATTATATTGTTGATGGGAACTGTTACTTAAAATGTTAGTTAAAGATATTCATATAGCAAAATATATTAATTGATTGGTTGGGAATCGATATACTGTACAGTACATAGAAATTGTTTCTTGTCGAATCAGATTCAAAACTCAAACTTTCCTATTATTTAAAATCCTTTTTGTAAATTTGAAATCGAAGTATCAAAGTATTCTAAAATAAGATGTCACAAAGAGTTTAAGAAAGCGACAGATGCTTCAGTATGTTGATTTAACTTGGAGAAAAATTATTTTAATTATTTTTCCAAAATAAATAAACTGTGACGCTAAGTCAGATGCATTTTTATAATTTAAGGAAACTTAAGATAAAGACTTATTAATAAACAGGACATAAGTAACAACCCACTCGAGAGCACAGATCTTTATTCTACTTATAATTATAGAAAAATTAGAATTAGAATTAATGTTAGAGAATATTTAACGGGATTAACTATGTGTGATCACAGAGCAAACATATAAAATACTCGAAAATTAAAAATGATTACCGAAATTGATTTAAAAGAAATAAGTTATTAAACATTTATGAAGAGAAAAATTGTAAAGACACTCAAATGCATGTAGAAATATCCGGAGAAGTCAATTCAGATACCTAGAGCCTTAGCAAGTCAGCAGGCAAGAAGAAAATGGTCACGTAATTTAAGAGATAGTAAATAAATCTACTGTAATTTGTTTTAATATCGAAAGTGACAATGAGATTCAGACGTCACAGAAAAACTAGTATGGTGAAATAATAACACCAGTTTATTTTCAAGCGATGCAAGTTTCATTTATTTTTGTAGAAAGTACATAAACAATTGTTAATGCATTTTGCAGGAATATCACTGTGCCCATTTAAAAGATGTAGAAAAGTTACGATAAAAAACTTAGATATTAGTAATTAAAAAACAAGATGAGATTTATTTATAACTTTTTTTCCTATCTCTTGTCGAAACGGATAGAATTAGAAGTAGAATTATTCTACTTCTAATTCTAACTCAAATTCAGATTCAGAAAGAGTAGATGAACCACTAAAAAAAAGAAAATGTAGATTTTGAATATATGCTAAGTAAACGAAAATTTAGATTCGAATTTAGGAAAGGTAAAATTACATAGCTGAAGCAAATAACAGGGGACAAAGAGTGCACATCTGTTCAATTTGTTGTTGATAAATCAGCGAACATTGATATGAACAAAGCATCTGACACATCCCGAATCTCAAATCGAACATACCGAAATTGGACCAGAGGAGGATGCAATTAAACGGCGAATTCAAGATTACAGCCCATTCACGACAATATGCAAAAATTAAAATTTTTAATTTTTCAAATTGTAAATTTTATTAAATATTTAATATTTGAAATAAAAATGGAAATTTGTGTAACTTTTGCTTATTTAAAATTATTAATTGCTTAAGTAGATAAACTTCATATTGGTTTTAGCGGTTTAGAACATTTAAAGAAACAATAAAAATATTTATTTTTATAACTAAATATAAATTTCTACGTATAACATCTAAAAAAGTATGTAGAAATTCATCTAAATCTAACTTATTAATGTCAGGAACACACGCTTTGCTAATATTAATGAAAGTTTTTTCCACTGCGCCTTTCATGGCCATTAATTCTTAAGATGGATTGAATTATTATTCTTAAATTTAAATTATATTATCCTTCAATGATATTTTGAAAGATTCGAATTTTTTGTAATAAATAATTGAACTTAACACTAGATCATTGTATAGAATAAAATGTAAGAATGCTTATAAGAAAAGTTGATAAATTTTTACTAAACTGACAGATAATTTTGCAAAAATATATTTAGATATTCTGAATAAAGCTCCAGAAATTCTGAATTTTATAAATTAGAATTTTCTATAGTAAAACATTTTATATTGCAAATAATGAATTATATGTAACAGTATATAATATTTTATTGACTAAATTTAATTAATTTTATATAAATTAAATATGAAATTTTGAATTTTCAATGATTTCTTTACGAGATAATTGAAAAAGTTCTGGATATTAACTTTCACGAATAATGCATTAAAATTATTTCGTTACTTAACTCTTTATATATTTTCCCCCTTCACTTTACCTCGAGAGACGAAGACTGTAATTACTTTTAGATTGTTTAAAAGCAAAAAACAAGAAAACATTTAATTTAAAAAATTCATTCTAAGTATCTTTAATATTAAAATTTTTCCGTTGAAGATAGGAAAGTAAATATGATACAGTTGAATGTAAAATTAATTAGAAAATTATTTACAAAATAAGAAAAAGTATTTGTATTCTATACAGATTCGTTTCAAAACTTATTCATCTATTTATTTAAAATTATGGACTCATTTCTACATGCATAAATAAATCATTTCAGTTATATTCGAATATATCTTCAAAGTTCGATTCTATCCTCAAAGGAAAGAGAAAAAATAACACGAAAAAAATATTATATAAGAATTCCTATAAGAAATCTTGCTTCTATATAAACATAATAACAAAATATTGATATTTCTGCATATGGGACTACAATAAAAATAATACTGTCTGTTAATGTAATGCTAAATGAATTTCTTAAAAATTATGAATTGAATGAAACTAAATAGAGTTAAAAAAATATGTATATGCAATCAAATATATTAAATATTTAAATTAAAATATTCATTAGGATTTAATACACTAAAAATAATGGAATAAAATCTAGCATCTCGTCTGAATGAAAGATTTCATAATTTCATAACTTTACATTCAAATTCAACTGGAATTTTTATTAATTTCATGTTTTGCATAAAATTAAAACACAATACAATGAATAATATTTGAAAAGTTTTAGCTTAAATATCTGTTGGAATTGAAAACCTTATAAAAAATTATTTTATTTTTTTTATTAAAGAAATTTTGTTAAAAATTATGTTAATAAAAAATATATTTAAATAATACGAATAACAAAAAATCAAGATATCTTTAAAACATATAACTCGATTTTCTGGAAAAGAAAATGTATTAAGTTAAAAAATAATAAAAAAATACAAGGCAACATTATTAATATTTTCTATATTTATTCACAAGTAGTCAAGTGGCTAAAACCTCAGAACACTGGGTTCGCATCTCACCAATGGTTGCCTACGTTTATTTTCAGATTTTTCTTCACGTGTCTAACATCTAAATAGGGGTCACTTTCCCATATTCTCATAGAAAGTCCTGGCACTTGGCAAATCGCCCACGTGTTGCGTTGCCTGATCTCATGTGTCTAATTCATATCTTAATCACTTTATTTTATCTGTTTAAAAAACTGCAATGTAGCACAGTAATCAACACATGGCATAACTCATTCATTTATTCCAGCTTTTGTTGATCTGTTTAAAAACTGCAATGTAGCACAGTAATCAACACATGGCATAACTCATTCATTTATTCCAGCTTTTGTCGAAATATGGAAGCACTTTATTTTATTTTAAAACCGTGCAAAATACTTTAATTTTTTGTCTTTAATTCTGTAAGATGGCCGACTCGGGGGAAATAGGGGGCTTGAAACCCACTTCACGGCACCTGTGTAAGGTTGCCGTCTCCTAGGTAGGAGCTATTAACCCCGCGTCAGGATGGACCTAAGGGAAGGCTGTATGTGGGCTGTGAAGGAGGAGGCAAATGATAACAAGTGTTTTACACAAGAAAGCCGTTTATTTGTTAACATTTATGCTTACATCGACAATCGACAGTCCTTCACTAGATTCTTCTCTTGAAGATGCGGAGAAGTGAGAACTTCGGCGTCGGTCGTATCCCCGGGGCGGGCGGACGAGATGCTGTCGTTGATCAAGGCGGACGATCGGAAGATAGAAGCGGCGGAGTCCACAGTTTTTTTGCGACGACACACCACGATAGAAGTCACTACCTTTCGTGGAGTTTGAGGACCGCTCCCTTGACCTTGATTTTCCGATTTTTATAGTTTTTCCTCCCACTATTCGGACTTCTGATTGGCCCCTCGTCCCCTTCCTCGCTTCCCGATTGGTCTCTCTTTTGTTTTGGGGAAAATTGAGACCGACTCGGGTCATGGGAAAGGTCCGATTCCAGGTGTTCACTCGACGCCTTTCTGTCGATTGTTCTTGGGGATTGTTGACAAAATTGCAAGACTCGCGCTCATAATTTAACTCCGTTACTCGCGATTTCTGTCATCTGGGTACTCGAACGATCATATGCAATGATTTATCTCTCTTAAATCTTTCCCTCTTTTTAGAAATTGTTTCCCTAGATTGACTGTTTATGAGCGCGGGGGTCAAAGTTCTACCTGCATATGACCACTTGTCATATGCAGGTAGAACTTTGCAGGTAGAACTTTTCACTCTGACTTATAACTTTTCACTCTGACATTGACAGTTAGTTTAACACGTGTTCGAGTCATCCGAGACTCGTTGTCTACATTTTGTGCCGCGTTGGTTAGATTAAGGGATTTTCCTCTCCCTCTCATATTTAATCTATCGTTATTATTTAATCTTAGGAATATCGCGATTTACATGATTCGGACATCGGTTGGGTCCTCACAATTCTATAAATTAATATTGTAGTTTATATTATCATTTTTATCCTTGTATCAAATTAGTCGTTATAAATATTTTCGTAATTTCATCGTTTCTTCTCAGATGAAAGTTTATTTTCAAATTATCACAAAATAAATCATCAGAACAATTTTTCTTTCTTTGTAAATGAATGACTTCGTAAAAATTAGAAAATTAAAAAAATAATTTTTTTTCTGGGTATATAAAAAGATTTTATTATATAAATAAATAAAAACGATTTAATGACGGAGAATATATCATCATTCTCATACAAAACAAATATTTATTTTCATTATCTTACAAATAAGAATAGGAATCATCATCAATATTATTTTTATTTCATCTTTTTTGAATATTTAACGTAGCAAATAATGAATCATCACAGTATTATCATATTAATTATATTATCTTGCTGTAGTCTTTTTCATAATATATTTTGTACAATAAATATAAAATATAATAATAATTAAAATAAATTTTGTATCTAAAAAAATTACATTTCTACTTACAAAATAGCTTTAATTAAAATTAATCTATTTTGGTAACATGTATTTGTTTTTTATATATCAATAAACATATTTTTGTCATATTCTTATTGAAGACTTATAATTTATATATCTATATATTACACATATAATTTAATGGATTTAAGTATTAACCTGAATATGTGTTTATGTATATATATATATATATATATATATTCATGAAATATAAATTTAGGTTAAACACATAAATAATGATATACGAACAAGGTAGTTTAATCGTATGATCAAGATTTACTACAGATTTCAGAACAGATTATTACTAAATTTATAAAAAAAAAACAATAGATTAATTTGATTTGTGTCCTAATTTAAGCTTAAATATTACATTTAATTAATTTATGCTTTTCTACATAATAACTTACTTTGCAGTTCTCTTGCTTAGAATAATGTAACAAATTATAATTTTAATTTCTGAATCATCTTACTAATGAACTTGTTAGTTTTTATTTTTATTTATTTATTTATTCAATGGACAATATGGTAGTGACAAAAATATAAAAGTAATGCAACAGAATTTAATTTATAATTTGTGGAATGATATCTCAACACTGTAGTTTGCGATATCATTCCACAATTAACAACCTTTTGTTGATATAAACAATAATTTAATAATTATGTTTAGATAAGACAAACGTCCATCTGCCTGCTTTTGAGATTAATTTGAAAATATGTCATTTAAAATTAATTGTATGATTTTTCCAATTAATTTTTCTTATGATCTTGAAAATTAAAAAGATTTTTCGAAGGTTTTTTTTGCTTTTACATGAATTAAAACAAATTCTTATTTTATTTGGTTTTACTGGCTGCTATGTATACTCAACAAGGGAAAATATTGAAATAGTGAGAAATTTGATCCTCCGAAATTTTTGCAAATTTCCACGTTTCGAGTACTCCTAAACCCAAAAGAGTAAAGAGAAAAAAGAGAGAGAGAGAGAGAGAATATGTATGTATATGTATAGGGGAGAGCGGGGCAACTTCGGCATGCGGGGCAAGTTTGTCAAGCGCTTTTTTTTAAAAACAAATTAAAAGGAGACTTTGGTTATAGGTTAGGCAGTTGAGTTTTATTGGTGGCTTGTTGAGTGTAGTGTTTTTATTGTTCTCCAACAAGCGTAGTTGAATTATCAAGCAAATTTTCATTTTCGTTCAATTCCATATAATATTTTTTTTCCATTTATATTGAATTGGCAGGTTTTGTTATAATTCCATGATAACGAAAGTTACTTTTCCTGTTAGAAGGATGTAACTTCAACTTATTCACGTGGCCAGATCGTGGCTTGGCATTCTGTTCTCAGGGTTGTACTTAATGTTTCGAAATCATGACTAGCGGGGTAAGATCGGCAACATAAAGCCACATTAGAAGCAAAGGATAAAAATCAAACAGATGATAAATGAAAACATGTTTGCATTTGTTATTCATGTATATATGTCTTTGAACTTGCATTTCGTTGTAATAATATTAAATGGGTGTTGGATTTGTATTTCTTTGTTTTAATAGTGAATTCCAACTTATACATTGTTAATAACATAATTTTATATACGTGCCTATCTTGCCCCATTACTGTTGCCCCTATACCAGGGGCAACTTTAATAAAAATAATTAAAATAATTACAACTTTACAAAAAGAGAGAAGTTGCCGATCTTGCCCCTATACCCGGGGCAACTTCGTCAATTTCTCTCTTCTTGTAAAGTTGTAATTATTTTAATTATTTTTATTTCCAAACTGATTTTAACCAGTTCTATAGTAAGGTAACATTCCAATAGACAATATGCAAAGCTTTTTTTTTTAGTTTACAGCAGTATTTATTACACAAAATTTAAGTAAAGCTTAACATGCCGATCTTGCCCCGGTCTCTCCTATGCATTGACGTGTAATTGAGAAACGAACTTTGGCACAGTAGCTTGTGTATAAGAGGAATCGTTGCTATTAAATTTTGGTTGTTAAAGGTCAAAGGAGTGGCAAGATAATGGGTCCTAAACCTGTCCTATCTCGACAGGGGTCGGACTAAATAAAGATTTTACAATTTTTTTATTTTTTTATAAAACTTATCACTATTCTCAAAATTAAGCTTTTTGCCATTTTATAATAATTATTAATATAAAAGTTTTTATAACAAATCTCATAACAGATGAAGCCATACACACTTTTATTTATTATGATTTATTTAAAAATAATCTTTATATTATATAAAGGTTATTTTTAAATAAAATCTCATAACAGCCGAGAAAGTTACGCAACTCATTGCTAAATATTTTTGGTTTTTCTGTAACTATGGCATGTACTGATGGCATAAAATTGTTAAATTAAATTCAGTTTGACTTCAATTAAATATTAATATTTATATTTTATGTCATTAGGTGACATCTTGTATCTTATAAACTAATCTCAGCAATAGGCCTATAATAATAGTTATTATGCTTTTTTTTAAATCCTCTTTTATTATATGTTTATATTGATGATATAAGAAATACTTGTTAAACTAATAAATAAATGTTATTATTTATATTGTTATTTATATTAATGTATTTTTGTTTTTATTGATAATATAAGCATTTATTATATTAACAATATATTAATGATAGAAATATATTGGTAAATATTATCAAATATTTACCAAAATATGACCTGATAAGTAAATAACCTGAAAATAATTTACGATTAAGTTCGCTTTCAGCAATAGAATATAATAATAAGAAGTTAAAAAAGAGTTTAGATGGCATTTGATAGTTAAATTTCGATTTTACTGCAGGACATGGGAGAAACATTGTTGCCTTATTTCGTCACATATATAGTCTTGTTGCTTTATTAGTCACGACTTTCTAGTCATTAACTAATTACTTTGTTCCTATCTAGACTCTACTGCTCCTTTGCATTTTGTCAAGTTTACATATACGTTAAATAAGTTAGAAATAATCTATTATTTAATAATTTATCATGTCTGATTTCCATTATCTCTGGAGAAATAGTAAGGCAGTTAATTTATAACCATATATTTTATTTTAATAGGATTTTACTGTATAAGTACTTTAGTGATCATTTGAAAATTAAATACAGTACTTCTTTCTTCATAACACGGCATACTTCACTCGAAAGACATCTTGGTTTTATTGTGTACAATATGAGCTTTTGTATCTTTCAAAACATGCCTTATAAAAGCTCAATTTCTATCAAGAAAAATCGTGAAAGCAAAGAAATTGTTATGTAAATCTGTTTTGCATAATACAAATATCTTTACTGTTCTTAGTTATTTCGTTGTTTTTAACATTATTTGCTTTTAATTCAGTTTTTACATGGAGAAAAACTACTTACGTTTCACATTGCTAGTATATGACGAAAATAAAATAAATAAATTTATTTATTTAAAGTGTTTATGTAACAGTACTTTATCTTATTTAAATTATCTCGCAAAAGAATAAACTTTATTTTTACAAATTCTAAGAAACTTCTACGATATTTATAAGAATTCCTCAGAACAACAATTTTATTCAATAACATTGAGTAAATATTATTATGGTTGTTTCTAAATAAAATATAAAAATATTTCTGGTTCTGTTTTCTCAAGAGTATGCCTTTGAGATATTTAATTTATAAAAATCTTATTAAAGTTATTTTGTTCAGCGAATAATAACGTGTAATTTACTTATGTTAAGTATAGGAATATCATAAGCAGTAAGATCTTTATTAGAAAATTGAGCTGCCATGTTACCTTTCAATTTAAAACTATTATGAAAACATTTTTCTTTCGATAAAGTAAACATCTTTAAGTTATAAGCATAGAAATAAATATAATTTAAATTGTTTGAATGAATACATTTTACTGCATAAAATTTAAATTTTTAAAAGTGTTTAAAATGAAATAAGGGTAATATTTAGATAAACTTTCCATTATCAATCAACGAATCAATCACAAAAATACTATAGATATATGAAGATAATGATTAAAATAATGCAAATTATGTGTTAATTGACGATGGAAAGTTTAGCCAAAAATCATAATTAAAAAAGAAACATTATAATTCAAGTGAAATAAGAATTTTTATTAGTATTTAGACTGACAAATACTTCACAAGAACTCCTATTAGATTTAGATAGAATAGTTCATCAGAGATAGAAAATATTGATAATACGTAATTATATTACATTATTTTGATAATTTTATTTACTAAAAAAGCCATATATCCATATAAAATATCTTTCCAATTCATTACTATTCTTTACCTAATTTCTCATATCTTTATTTTGTATAGAAAATGAGAAATTTAAGGCATTATAATTCAAACAATCACAATAAAATAGCGAACAAATATTGTTTATAAAATCAATTTTAAAGCAATTTCGAGCAATTTAAATTCTCGAATGCTAAATTTTCATAATCATTTTCTCTACGAAAAATACCAGCAAAACGTATAATTGATTAAGTTTTGAAGATGATATCTTATTAATATTGTAATATGCAGTTTTCTGTTAATATACTTAGTTTATATAATCCTAATTCAAAATACAAATAGTTGAAGTGTGATTACTAATTTTAGTTTTAATAATTATAATATTTTCAAGAAATGAAATATGTTAATGAGTTAAAAATTATTTTCTTCGTAATTATTAAAATAAAATGAGCAATGTCGTCACTGTAAATAGTATGCATGAATAATTGAGATAAATTCAATTTGTCTAAGCTATCAGCATATATCAAAATTACTTTCTACAAGAATTTGTGTTAAAAGGTTTGTTATAATTAGTTCAAAAATTTCTCAAATTCTAGAAACGATAAAAATGCATTGTTATTAAATATAACTTTGAAATTGTCCAGTTATACCATTCTGTTATTCGATTATGTAGTTAATATATTGGAAATAAAACATTAAAAAACAAACTAAGAATTTTTCGAAATGTCAAATTCACAGAATAAATCTAATAGTATTACTGTAGAGTATAGAGAATAAATTTATTACTTTATTTTCTGAGTTGCTGAAGAACTATCTTCGAAAGCTAAATCTGGATAGCCATTGTATAAACTAAATAGTTTTTACAGTAATCGAAATGGTGTTTTAAATCTATCAATTTATTTAATATAACATTCAAAATCTCACTGTTTTTATAGGAGAAATAATAACAAAAAGAAAAAAAGCAAATTATGTTAACATTTAAGACTTGATTTTTCTTTCTACATAAATAAAAAAGATATTTTTTTAGCCATTAATATTTTTAAATTATTAAAAAATAGAGCCTTTAACTAAAAAAAATGAATGGCACACCGTCAATAATACTTCATTAAAATTTATATTATATTTATGTTTTGCTTTTATTCAGAACATCATTTAACTAATCTCATTTAGTAGAAAAGCTCTTTACAATAATGAAATTATGTTTATATGTCCATAGACCTTTTATCTTATTATTTAGCTTAATTAGATAACGAGATTCAAACTTCCATGGTTATTTAAATGCTATGGCCATTACAGATGTATGAATGTTATAATTAATTCAAGTATCTATAATAATTTTTTTTAAATAAACGGCATCATGTATAAATTTAAAATAAAATAAGTTTATTATTTTTATTTTTATTTCAATTTCGCAATTATTTGTAGAATAGACATAGGAGAATGAATCTATTTGAATTTGTTTGTTTTTAAAGAAGATAACTGAAATTTACTTAACAAATGAAAAGTAAATAATTTCTGTAAATTATTTTGCAATTTAAATGACAAAAGTTTTAAACAGTAAAAGTTCCTTTTCAACTTTAATTTTTCGTTTATTAAAAATAGCTGAAGTGCAAAATGCAATTAAAATTTCTAACACTTACTTACATACTGAAATTATAGTTTTGTATTCCATACAATAACTATTAAATATGTCAACTCACACATCATTCAAATTCTTCTCTTGTATAAAATTCGTTCTTTTAATAAAAATAATTTTAAATGGAAGCAGAATTACTTATCTTTTTATCTTTTCTGAAATATTTTATATACTTTTCAACTACTTTTACATTAAAGTTAAAGAGCAGAGCTTGTAGCAGCCGTTTTTATATTGTAAAAAACAAAAAAAAATATTTTAAAATGACGTAGGCTATATTAATAAATATTTTATGTTTATTTCCAATACACGAACTTTCAATATAAAGTTAACGATTAAGGGGTAAAAACGATTTGGACTTTTTAAAATTAATTATGATATAGATTTTTACACTACTGTGAGAATCGAACAAGTAAAAGGAAAACAAGTCAAGGATGACTTCATCAGAAGCTAATATATGACAACTTTCTGAACTGAGAGAGTGTCAATTTACACTTTCTCGGAGTCGGCAATGACATTTTTCGCGCGATTCTTGTTCACCTCTAAGGTATTTGCTGCTTTGAATGCAACGAGAAACGACCGATTTCAGTCAGTCGTCGCCCGTTCTTTCAACTGTTCTGATCACTGTGCTAATGCGCCTCTTTTAGATTAGTGCTTTTCTGTGCCCTCAGATTCCTCGTCGCCCTTCTACTTGCTGCTTCTCTCCCAAACTGCAAACGAAAGTGAAGGACTATATTCCGACGATCCTAAACGGGATTCTAGTTCCGACTTGTAAGGTACCAAAAATCTGTTTTATCTCTCTCCGCGAAATCGCGAATATCTTGCGTAACTTTCGTGCCGTCTAATAAATATTTAAGTATAGTAAATTGTGTTGAATGAATCAATTCCAATTAAATATCGTCCTTTCCTACTCGATCCTCTCGTATGTGAGACTACGGGTACATAGTCTCACATACGATACCACGTATGTGAGACTATGTACCCGTATGTATTCAGAAACGTTCAAAACTTGAGAAGTAGGCCTGGATGTATATATATATATATATATACTTATCAATTCCTGAGGAAGAAAATGTATTTTATTTGTTTATAATCAATTGATGGAATAAACCATTGGTTGCGTGTAACGTAAAGACAATATAGCAAATGTGACTATATCGTCTCTTTTCTTTTCATTCCTGAATGAACATGGAAGAAAGTTGACACAGAAAAACTGTAAATAAGTTTATCTATTGTTTATTAATTATGATGAATAATAAGTATAGTTTTATTCTAAATTTAATGACAATAAGATATCCAAATTTTTATCTAGTTATTTTTAAAAAATATTTTTCAACTATTTAGGCTGCATAAAATGTATTAACTTATTCTCTTATATAGTCAAATATTCGATAGTAAATTCAGTTATATATATATATATAACTGAATTTACTAGTGGACAGTTGATAGTTATTTTATTTTTAAATATAAAAATAATAAATAATAAGTGCTTTCAACAACTCAAAATAATTAATCATTATATGCAATAAGAAACTTCCATTAAATCAAATATTTTAGTATTTATGTAGAGAAAAGCTTTCTCCCCAAGATAAAAAGAAAAAATAAATAAAGAAAAATCGATCGGGGATGAAGCTAACCTATTGATGTTCTTGGATATAATAGAATTTGCTGTAAGTATTGATTAATAAAACAAGAATATTTAAAATTTTATAAAGTGATTATTAACATTACAGGAAAGTTTATAAAAAGTTTTTCTAAAACATTTACATTATAATTCATATTTGTTCTTCTGAAATCAAAGAAGAATGAAAGAGATCGGTGAATTAAAAAAAACTGTTTTAAATCAGATTTTTAAAAAATAAAAATCTATTGTCAAAATTATTAGATCAGAACTAAGTAAATTTTAATTAGATGTATGTTTAATATAAAAAACTGCAATATCTATCCTTACAGTTCGTTATCGATTTTACAGTATTTTTGTTGATTGTGTGTAAAAAATATGTTAAAGATGATATCTATAAACAGAAAAATATATAATTTTTATTTTAAACAAAAAATATAAGTTTGAAGATTATTATTTACGTACATCTAATTTCATTTTTATAATCAACTTAACCTAATATAAATGTAGTTGTAATGTAATTTCTTCGAAAATACGTTATATATTCTAGAACATGTATTATGTTCTACAATGTTACATCTACAATATTTAATATTAAATTTCATTTGTGATTTCAGAAACATCATTGAATTATGTGTTAACGGTTATCAACTTAAAAATTATTCAAAAATATTCTAATATTTACAGAACATATAAGAAATTATATATTCAAACAGTACACAAAGCTTATATAATTTGAAGTTCTGACTTTCTTCAAGTAATAAGCTTATGTTCTGGATTTAAGAAATTGTGAAATACAATAGGCTATTTAAAGAATTAGAAATACTACAATTTTTTCTTTAAATTCAATATCGTACTGTACATCGCTGAACTCAATACTGCAATGGATATCTTTTTATGCTAATTAATTTTGTTTTTATTTGCATACTTTTTTAGCAAGAAGCACTATTTATAAATTTAGAATGGAAGTTACCTTGTGTTCTTTATTATAGTTGTTGCAATGTTAGTAAAAAACATTCGTGTGAAGGTATTAATGTTTTTATAGTCAATGAAATTTATTCAATAGTATAAGCAATTCTAATAGTATAATATGTTTTAATAATTTAATCAGTTAGGAATCCAATCTCAGAGCAAGTGTTTCGAGAAGATGTATCATTAGCTGCAAGGGGTGGACAGTCTCACATAATGTTCACTCCTTTGAAACCTGATGAAATGCCAAAGGCTGGCCAAATAGTTGCTATGGATGNATTTTATTTTTTATATTCTTGTTTATATTTTTTCTCATAGTCTTTCTTGTCAATAGAAACTATGCTTTTTACTTCTTTTCCTAAATACTTGGTATATTTTATTATTATTAACATAATCTTAATATACATTACAGAGTAAATTAATAAATTCGCCCTGTGGATGCTAACAGAACCTTTTTCAAGCCCGTTGTGGGTTCGGCCTAGCCCTTAATGGGGCGGTCAGTTAGTGAGGAACGCGGACCGACATATCCGAAAAGGATTACCCCCTGAAAAATTTCTTGGGTTCTCAATCATTCGGATTCGATTTCAGGATTCCTAGGCATAGGTCTTAACCATCTGGCCGGCAACTTCAGGTTATTATTTGTTTCTATGTTGTATAATACTAACAATTAACAGTATCAGTCCAATGAGAAGACGGATGGCAAGCAGTTAAAGTGGCAATCTATCATTTTGAGAGACCCGGGATCAGCCTAGAAATTTTTCAGGGGCGGTCTGTTCGGATAAGTCGGGCCTCGTCTCTTACCACCCAATCGTCCTATTGTGGGTCTAAACCAGTGATGGCGAACTTTTTTGAGTCCATGTACCATATAGTAAGCATATTTATATTTTATCTTTAAAAAGATAAAAAATACTCTTTATCTTTTAAAAGGTTTATGCGTTTAGACTTCAAATACCGATATTTAAAGAAATGAAACTAATATGACTTTATTAGAATAAATGTAATGAAGTTACATTTATTGATGTAACTTCAATGAATGATGAAAAAAAGATGATCAGATGATAAACCGATATTGTATGATACGTTTCGTTCCAGATGATATCTCCCGCCATGCCACTTTGGGCACGCTCGCCATCCCTAGTCTGGACGAACTCTTAATGGGTTTTTAAAGCAGAATCTTTTTCTTACCCTGTGGGCGCTAAGAGGGGCAAAAGAGGAACTGTTTTAGAGAGTTCAAAAGTTAATTCAATGATAAAACTTTTTTCTTTAATCAAATGATAAACTTAAATGCACTTAATTAATTCTAATTTATATAAAAAATCTACTCGATAAAGTAAAGAATTTTTAATAGTGCCTATGTAAACATGAAGATTATACTTTTGAATAATATAATGAAAGTTTCCATCTTAAATGTCTTAAAATTAATTTTTTTTCCTTGTTTGAGCAATTATGTTTAAATATATCTTAAAAATTCTTCATAAAAGAAAAACAAAATAATTTCTCTTTATTAAATGATTAGTCTATAGCCTATAAAAATGAATTCACGTCTATCTTTTTGTCTGTCCGTTTGTTCGAATATTACGCGAGAACGGCTGAACCAACTTTTATGAAATTTTGTATATATTCAAGATAGTTTGGGAAAGATGGTAGTTTTTCGAATTTATATCTCTTTGTCTCTGTCTACTTTTCGAATCTCTAAATACATTCTATTGTCTGACAATAGAATGTATTTAGAGTAAATTTTGCTGTAAACTTGGTTTTAATCGAATCTATTATATTATAAGTTTATTATAAGTACACATTCATTTTCCGTATTTATTATTTTCCTAAGTGAAGCCGCATATTTCAGTCTTACGTAACAATTCAAATGAAATGAATACAAATTATACGTCTTGTAAATATAATAATAAATACTATACTATATTGTTTTTGACATTTTTCATCTATAGTGATTTATTCTAATAATTAATCTATGATTATAAAATTAATTCTTGTATTTAAAAAGACCCAACACTCTTAACACGATACAAAAATTCCTGGATTTAGATGTCAAACATTTCATCTCTTATAAGACAAAAAAAAAACTATCTCTGGAGAGAATATCAAATGATTGTCATTTCTCTAATAAAGCAGCTTATTTCATAATTAATATGTAATGAAAACGATAAAATTTTAATTTAAAGATACTCTAAAAGAGGGATTACTGCACGTTATGTTCGTTTGCTTTGGTTTGTAGAATACGGGAGACTATTGAGGTGATGCCTCCCTGGAGGACTTTCTATGGAAAACGGACCTCTATTTCGGCGTTAAACGTAAAGAAAACCCGAAAACTTCACTTGGCCAGCCCTTTAGTCAGCAACCAACGGACTGATCAAGTGCGAACCAGCGACCACTGGTTATACCAGTGGCTAGTACTGGAGAAAGCTCAAAGGAAAATAATATTTGAATAAAAATTTTTTTAGTTTCTACATCTGTATTAATTGTACTGATTAATTAATATTATAATATAACTTTTTTAGATGAAACAAAAATCTAATAAACGAATTTATTAAAAAGATAAAAAATACTCTTTATCTTTTAAAAGGTTTATGCGTTTAGACTTCAAATACCGATATTTAAAGAAATGAAACTAATATGACTTTATTAGAATAAATGTAATGAAGNATTAAAAATGGATTAGATGAAATAATTACATTGACAATATTTAGAAAATAATAATAATAATAATTCATACATAATAAAGAAAAGCTTATTTAAATTTTCAGTTGTTTGTACAATCTTTAAATTATAAATTTATTAATAGATATACTGTACTTAAAGTTGAAAGAAATTATTAGAAGAATTGAAACAATTAAAAAACAATTAATATAACTGCTACTTTTAGCAATACATTTAAGAGATTCTTTATTGATTGTTTAATGTTCGTTAAAAAGTGGAAAATTTCTATGTAGAACAAATTTAGAATATTCTTTTTAGTAAATTCTTTATTTTATAATAAGATTAAGATTAACATCAATGAAATAATCGATTAGTTAGAATTCAGATCGAGATTTTCGATAAATTTCAATATTTAAAAATCAAAATAAATTAGTATTAAAATACTGAATATTTGCTTACAATACGCTTATGATTCTTCTATTTATGCAAGGCTTTATAATGAAAAAATAATATTTATTTTACTCATTGTAGTATAAGCCATGTTAATAAAAAATAAGAGACAAATTCGAGATGGCGATGATGTTGTTGATGATGATGATGGCGATGATGCATATTAAAAAAATGTTAAAATTAAAATTATTAATTTTATTAAAATATTTATTATCTTTAACAACACTAGAATTTTTCCCAAAATTTTATAATACTTACTAATAGTAAGCAAAAACATTTAAATTATTATTTCAGAAAATTAATTTTTATATTTGTATTGATATTTTATGTGAAATTTAAGTTTAGTGTTATCATAAACCAGATATTTTATTACATTAAATTAACATAAGTAAACATGTATTTAAGAATCTCAATAAAACTAAAGATTATATTATGAGCATTCTTTAGGCTATGAACTATTAATTGCATTTTGGAGATTGTCATTAATCTAAATGAATGTGAGCAAATGAAGCGAATAGAGTTGAAATTGTGCGTAAATAAATTATTGTTAACTCCGATTAGAAATTACAAATATAATTGATTCATTGTATAATACGAAAGCATTTTGTAGATGATTCAATTTATAATTTGAAATACTTGCAGTTAAACAATAAATGTTTATTAGATTAAAATGGTATAAAGGAGGACGGAAATAGTAACAGGACAAATTAATCGAGAAAGGTATGTAGACCTACATTAGTAAATTAATAATATGTAAGCTAATTTTTATATTTCTAACATTTATGTACAGTACACATATTTACATACATTAAACTACAACTGCTAATTCTTTAAATGAAAAACTTAATAACATTTTTGGTTGAACACTTGAAATATTTAATAACAAATGAAGAAACAGAAATAAATATCTTAAATATATCAGGACCGAATTTTTTAATTTTTTTTACTACTATACTTTACATTAGGACTGATTCATTTCACTAAATATTTGTTCAGTGTTTTAGTTTGTCAGTGTTTTTAATGTTTAATTTTCGTTATGCATCAAGAATATCTGTAACTCAAACTTTATGGTTTAAAATAAGATTAATTATTTTTATCATAATTAATTTAATCAAAGTTTTTAACTGTTTAAGTGCCTTCGTACTAACATGAGTCTTTCTATTAATGGTAGTCCTAGGCAAATAAATAACTTGAATAATGTATGCAAAATCATGATAATCTGAATTGGATTCGAACCTGCATACAATTCTTTGTAAACTTTGTAGCCATTTGAACAATTTCTTTATAAATTTATATTAACCGGATGAAATATAGGGAAAAATAATTTTAATAATGTGCGAAATTACTTTCATTCGCGTTTTTCTTTTCTTGTAATAAAACGAAATTTAAAAAATATTTAATTAAATTCGTTACATAATAATTATCTTCATTTTACGTATAATATAATACCTTTCTTTACTACAATTATATCTTTATTTCCGAGACGATTCTAAGAACTTTATAAATGGAGAACAATCTTCATAACTGACAACTAAAAATATAGATCAATAAATTTAGTCTTATAAATTCGTTTAATGATGCAGTTAAGTAATCTGTATGTTTAATTAAAAATAGACGATGGTTGAATTGATGATATAACTATAAGACAACGCAACAAATGGGCAATTTGCCAAGGAGATTGCTCCCGGAAGGAATTTCTATAAGAAACTGGCTCTTATGTAAAGTGTTAGACACGTGAAGACTCAGAAAACTCTATGAGGCTACATTGTAAACTCCACGTTGTTTAGCAGGATTAAATGGTTAAAGCAAAACAATTTTATTTAAAGGAAAAATTTAAAGGGTTGTTATTTCAGGGAAATGTTTCCACTATTACTTCTCTAGATTCATTTTTTTTCTTTATATTTAAGGTACAATTTGAAAATTATAAAATGAGCCCTTAAAAGTTTACTTACTTTAAGGGATAGTAAGTGTTAATACTTTCCATTTTTTTCTGTTTTATTATAAATAGGACAATAGAAAATAATTCTTGCTACGTTCATTGATAATGAAATTTTTAAAAATACAGTAGAGCATCGATTACGCGACCCCCGATTAACCGTCACCTTGGTTAACCGACCACGTTCTAGTCGGCAAATTCAAATGTCCGCTAGTGATGTGGCGCTACAATATTTGGGTATGTCTTGGCTACTTTAATATTATTTTTGTTAAATTTTTGCGTGTTTTAGCTGGCAACACTGCTCGACCATTGAAGGGAGACCAGTATTTAAACGAGACTTAATTTTCTAATTATGAGTGGTNCGAATTTAAACTTTGCAATTAAACTTAAAACCTTTGATAGAGATTAATAATTTTTTAATATAAAATACGGATTGTTACTCACTTTCATTTAATTTACAGTAATGCATACGTATTCAATTGAAATTTAAAGAATCCTCATTTGAATATTGTATAAATTCTAGACAGCGTAAAATGTGTTATTTTCAATACAATAAAACATAAACAATAGTACAATAGAAAAACATTTATTTAAACAGTTGTTTGTATTATTTTACTGCATTTGACATTTTATAAATTGTAATATAGATGTTAATAGCAAAAAATTTATTTTAAATTATTTAAATTCGAATGAATGTAAATAAATTTTCATTCTGTTTACTGAAAAAGAAATTGTAGAAATGGTAAAAAAATGAAATTTGTATTCTTTTCTTTATCTATTTATTCCTTTAAGATTAGGATCTATTAAAATTTACAGTTATCATTATTAATATCAAAGCACGATTATAAAACAACAGAAATTACAATCTGTATTATAAAATTGCAGCTTATTTACACTATAAACTTTTATAGCTTATATCTTAATTGAGTACCATGAAGAACATGTTAATTCAGTTTCTTTGTTGAACATTATTGAATTTCTACAGATAATTTCCAGACCCATAACTTCTGAAAGACTGACCTATAAACCTCTATTATCATTAATCACTTGTGATCTGTCCTAAAATACGGAACAAATTCGGTAATTTTCCTAAAAAGTTAAAAAAATAAGTTAACATGTTCTTACCAAAAGGTCTTAAATTATAATAGGCTATTTTAAAGACGATAAATCTTTTAATAATAATAATAATATGTATAATTACTTTCATCGTTCACCATTAATGTAGTTTATTAAATTATATAAAATTTGCTTACATTAAATAATAAAAGGCAATTATTTTAAACCGCTGTAAATGTTTAAATACCGTTTAAAGTCAAAAATTTAAAAAGCTTCATTACTCTACAACTTATTTTTTACATTAGATATTTAATATTAATATATAAAAAAAGATTTTAATATCTGCTAAGTTATTAATACTTGTCACAGTCACTTATTTATATATTGTATTTTTTTTGGATTAATCTATGATTAGAAGACACATCTCTCTTTAGAAAGCATAATTATATGGTAGTAAGGATCGGGATATCGATTAGTTAATAGCATTGTTAAATTCTTTTCTTTGAAGGTAAGTTAATCATTTACACAAGTATAAAATATTACGACATTGGCTACGTAAATTTATTTATTTTTTTAATATCTATTTATATGTAAAATATTCTATTTTCATCACCAATACAGATAGAAGCTTATGTAAAATAGAATATTAATTAGGTTCATTAATACACACAGGTGACTTAAGCATTGTAAGACTGATAAAGTAACATATTCAATTAATGGAAATTTTTCAATTGATCTCTTATTTGTAATAATTCTAAGTAGTCTCGAGCCAAAAGTTCAATCAAACTTAAAGATTATTACGTCAAAATTTACTTTAATAGATTCACGAACTTCATTCACTAGAAAATTGACAAATTTTCAAATTACAAGACATTTATATTATAAAGATTATTTGAATTAGAAATTAGATCTAAGCTATCTTAATCCTCTTCATAAATGCTGAAGCGAAATTATTAAGTTAAGAGTTGATAATTTAGAAATTTGTTAATGAAACAATTATGAATTTCGGCAATTTACCAACAAATATTGAGGTAAACCTCGTTCATATATTTATTGATCAAATAATTGTAATCAATATCTTGTAAAGTAATTGTATCAGTAGCTGTTACAGCTATTGATAAGAGGAAGAATATAGAATTAAAAAAACTATAATTCTCGTCTAAATTTTTAGTTGAAAATCTCATATAATTGAAGAAAAAAACAACTCGGCAATTAGAAAATATGTAGAAAATCGATTATGCTGCGTAAAACGCATCAATAATTAACAATCAAAGTATAAGTTGAAGTTGATATTCAAAGTTGATATTCATGTAAACTCAAAGAAGTTAAAAAAAAAAAAAAACAAGCAGACAGCCAGAACTTCTTGACAGTTGATTCTAAATGAGAACTTTTTGTCAAATGAAATATTGAAAGCTTTAGCCAGAAGACATTTATTCCATCGTTTAATATTTATTAACAAATCACCCACTCAAAGTTATTACATGAACTTATGATTAAATACATTTTTCAGATCGCATTTCTGATAATTAGAATTATTACTTATTATGATTTGTGAGAAATAAGATTATATTAAATCAATATTATATTATATTTGTCTTCTATTTAATTAAATTATTATTTAATATATATTAATGTAATCTTTCAGCTCGTAGTTTGTATTAGATAATAAATATATTCGTACAAATTTACATCGATTAAAGTACGTTTATGTATTTTAATATACCGTACAGATTTAAATCCAAAAATTTTGAATTTAATAATGATGTTAAAGTAATAAATAACGAAAAATTCTTTAATTTCACTGAAGTATTTGAAAAACTTTTAATTTTTTAAAATGTATTATTTAACATGGATAATCTCATTAATATTTTAAAAGATATTATATTTGTTAAAAATTTCTATATACTTTTTTAAATTAAAAGTAATTTAAACTTATATTAATACAATTTTAATTCAAACAGAAAAAATAAATCGATAAATATTCTTAAAAATGTTCACGTTTTTTCATACAGAAAAACTTTATCACGAAGAATCAGACTTGAATTTCTTTTATTAGATAGATTGAATCATTGACTTTATGTACTAATGATGTACATTCATAAATTCAATTTGCTTCATTTGTAAAGATATTGACCGATATTGTTATGTTTAGCTTCTAAAATACTTTCTATTCAACGAAAAATAATACCTGTATTTAAAAATATATCAAAGGATGATTTTACAACTAATAAAAATTTAATTCAGAAAAACAATCACAGAAAACAACAACAATATATTTGATCTCAGATATATTATTAAAAAAGTTTACAGCTTTTTTACCTTTTTTTATTTTTTATTGTGCTTTTCGAATTTAAACTTTGCAATTAAACTTAAAACCTTTGATAGAGATTAATAATTTTTTAATATAAAATACGGATTGTTACTCACTTTCATTTAATTTACAGTAATGCATACGTATTCAATTGAAATTTAAAGAATCCTCATTTGAATATTGTATAAATTCTAGACAGCGTAAAATATGTTATTTTCAATACAATAAAACATAAACAATAGTACAATAGAAAAACATTTATTTAAACAGTTGTTTGTATTATTTTACTGCATTTGACATTTTATAAATTGTAATATAGATGTTAATAGCAAAAAATTTATTTTAAATTATTTAAATTCGAATGAATGTAAATAAATTTTCATTCTGTTTACTGAAAAAGAAATTGTAGAAATGGTAAAAAAATGAAATTTGTATTCTTTTCTTTATCTATTTATTCCTTTAAGATTAGGATCTATTAAAATTTACAGTTATCATTATTAATATCAAAGCACGATTATAAAACAACAGAAATTACAATCTGTATTATAAAATTGCAGCTTATTTACACTATAAACTTTTATAGCTTATATCTTAATTGAGTACCATGAAGAACATGTTAATTCAGTTTCTTTGTTGAACATTATTGAATTTCTACAGATAATTTCCAGACCCATAACTTCTGAAAGACTGACCTATAAACCTCTATTATCATTAATCACTTGTGATCTGTCCTAAAATACGGAACAAATTCGGTAATTTTCCTAAAAAGTTAAAAAAATAAGTTAACATGTTCTTACCAAAAGGTCTTAAATTATAATAGGCTATTTTAAAGACGATAAATCTTTTAATAATAATAATAATATGTATAATTACTTTCATCGTTCACCATTAATGTAGTTTATTAAATTATATAAAATTTGCTTACATTAAATAATAAAAGGCAATTATTTTAAACCGCTGTAAATGTTTAAATACCGTTTAAAGTCAAAAATTTAAAAAGCTTCATTACTCTACAACTTATTTTTTACATTAGATATTTAATATTAATATATAAAAAAAGATTTTAATATCTGCTAAGTTATTAATACTTGTCACAGTCACTTATTTATATATTGTATTTTTTTTGGATTAATCTATGATTAGAAGACACATCTCTCTTTAGAAAGCATAATTATATGGTAGTAAGGATCGGGATATCGATTAGTTAATAGCATTGTTAAATTCTTTTCTTTGAAGGTAAGTTAATCATTTACACAAGTATAAAATATTACGACATTGGCTACGTAAATTTATTTATTTTTTTAATATCTATTTATATGTAAAATATTCTATTTTCATCACCAATACAGATAGAAGCTTATGTAAAATAGAATATTAAATTTTATCTTTAAATAAAACATAACAGACAATGAAACAAATATATTTTCTGAAAATTTATTATTTATTACGACGAAACTGTACTAAGAAAAGAGTTAAATTTTATTATCGAATCGATATTTTAAATATTAAAATTCTGTTAGGTTCCATTCATGAGTTTGCTAAACACAATATTGCATTATTGTCGATCCTTTCGATTTACAAGATAATTTTTATTAAAAATGCGAATAGATTTAAACATTTTTCACATCACTTAAATCTAAGAATGCAATTCTAAATTGATAAGAGACTTTTTTCAGAAAAATAGAACATTTAAATCTGATAAAAAGAAAAAGTGTTTTTCTTCCGTTTATCAGCATTTCCCTTTTATTTTTCTTAATGTTTCAATCAATATTCTATTAAAAATTTAAAGTTATAACAAATATGCATTTTCATGTCATTTCTTAATATGAAATTGTTATATTTTATAAAAAAAATAATAATAACAATAATAATTGATACTCACTGGCACGAGATATTATTGAAAATATTAAAGAAAAAAGTTTACATTCTATCAAAAATGTCATAAATAATATGTATTTTGAAGAAAGTAATCCATTTATTCCACAATTTCCAATTCTTTGTAACAAGTTTAAGATGTTTGTTTTTTTATTTTTATTTTTGTGTTTCTTATATACGTATTGAATTGAGGACCCTTGTTGACATTTATAAGCCAACAATAAGCCATCCGATGACAGTAATGTATATAGTTCGACAGCTGTCTCTTGTAACTATATTTATAAAAGCAGATGTAGCAGAATCGATCATGAAATGTTTGTATAAGCCTCAATGACCACAACAAATAATTCTATTACTTGCTTCATCTATTTCTTAATGATTTCCGCTCTCGTAGAAAACAAGACTCATAATAACATTTATTGGTTTTATGGTTGAAAAAACTGTTTGCGAAAAGTAAATGTTTCTAATTAAAAATGTTGACTTCATTCCATTGTATATAATAAAAGTGGCTATTTTTAATTTTATTTTTTTTATACGAGAATAAATATTGAACTTTGAAAAAGTTGAGTAACTTATACAATTAAATTATTCATCAAAACAATTTTCCTCAAAGAAATATTTTTAAGGAAATCAAAAGAAGAATTCGAATTTTCTGTATCCATAAATCATTTTTTACATGAAAATATTAAAATTTTTTTTTTATTATATTTAATATAAATTTATTAAAAATAACGTTCTGCTTTTTAAGAACGAAATAAAAAAACTGGAATTTTAAATTGATATAGCCTATTTGAATTTTTTTAAATAAATAAAAAGCTTTGATTTCAATTTGATTCGTTTTATTAAATTTTGCTGATGTAAATATCAAAATAATACGAATTTTTATTTAAATATAATAATCTAAACATAGTTTAAAAATATGAATAAATAATAAATTTAATTATACATAAGCATATTTACATTTTCAAAAATCAAACTAGTTTTATATTATATATTTTAAATTATTTATATTTCAAAATTTGTATATAGGGGGGATCGGGGCAAGATCGGCATGTTAAGCTTTACTTAAATTTTGTGTAATAAATACTGCTGTAAACTGAAAAAAAAGCTTTGCATATTGTCTATTGGAATGTTACCTTACTATAGAACTGGTTAAAATCAGTTTGGAAATAAAAATAATTAAAATAATTACAACTTTACAAGAAGAGAGAAATTGACGAAGTTGCCCCGGGTATAGGGGCAAGATCGGCAACTTCTCTCTTTTTGTAAAGTTGTAATTATTTTAATTATTTTTATTAAAGTTGCCCCTGGTATAGGGGCAACAGTAATG
>NW_019384428.1:599568-600657 GCF_000671375.1 Centruroides sculpturatus | reverse complement strand
CAGTAGTCACGTACCAGTTGCTGATATTAGTTTTTTTTTTTAATTAATAAAATGTATTTTAAAAATGTCAGCTGAAATTGCAGTGAAAGTTAATTATTCAAATTAAGTTTAATACTTTTATCGAACACAAATTTATCTGAAAATCAAATCCATTAGTTGAAAACGTTACTTTATATACTAATGTCATTCGAGTGCATTGAAATAAGATAAAGTGCAATCTTTCTTTGTTATTCGCGACCCTTTAGGTAAATGCACCTGTACCCATCAATTGCAAGTTACATTATAGATACATCAATCTCTTTGTAGTAAGACAGAAATGTTTTCTTCACTTTTATCTTTCGAAACAATTAGAAGAGTCCTCTGAGAATAATCTTTTATCTCTTGCGTCTAATCTTCTTATAACATATTGTTTAACTTTATTAACTTTGTGGACAAGTTTGTAACTTTATTAAATAAAAACAATAAAAATTGGTAAAAATTAATATTTATTTAAGCAAATATTAATATTTAAAAAATCGAATTTAAAATAACTTTTAACTTACTGTATTTAGTTTTTATTTTTACTGAATATTTATTAATTTATTCTATATTTATTCATTATATAATTTTATTAATCTTCTGAAAAATAATTTAAACAAAAGCAGTAAGTAAAATAAAAAAATTATTAATAATAATTTCATTTATTTAATACATTAGGTGCCACTTATTATAATTACTTTGGGACTATCCTATATTTATAACAATAACTGAATGATTATGTTATGAGGTGAAAGTAATTAGATCATAATTAGTGGAAATTCTAGTCTTGTTAATTTAATAAATCAGATAACTTTAAAAAAATGTTTAAAAATAAATTTAATAATGAACTTAATAAGTTATTAATTATAATAATGGTAAATTGATCCAACGTTGTTTACAGACTATTTTTTGGCAACATTTCATTAAAAAAAAACGCTCATATTCATAATGTTTAAGAAACACAAGACATCTATACACGACGAAGTACTCATAGAACTCGCATCTGAAAATTTGTTCGAGGATCTAGACTATTTTTATATTGATTTTCTTTAATTCCACTAGCTGATGTTT
>NW_019384428.1:557045-598878 GCF_000671375.1 Centruroides sculpturatus | reverse complement strand
TATACAGTCGACCCCCCTATAAGATCATTGATTTTTCCGTTTTATCTGAATTACATGTTGTACGAGTCACTTAGATTTTACAAATACGTGTGCCGGACTGTGAATGGCTCACATATTTGTAAAATCTAAGTGACTCGTACAACATGTAATTCAGATAAAACGGAAAAATCAATGATCTTATAGGGGGGTCGACTGTATAAATATAATTAAACATTTTCTTGTTATTGAAATACTTAAAATAGTATCAAATAATATATTAGATACACCGAGTATGCGATAAAATAATAAATATTATAAATATTAGATATTACTATATCTACTATAATTTTCTTGTTTGATGCCATCAAAAGTGTATTGTAGATTGTGGCGCTTGGAAAGCAATATGTACAGTACTTGTACTTCACATTGTATATGTTTTAGTAGCATGCACTGACGATGATTAATTAAACAGCAGTTTTTTCAACATTTCACTATTAGGATTAGTATAATACTTAAAACATTTTTAATTATTTAATCCCGGTAATTGTTAAGAGTGTCTACAGATTAATTTCTCATTTAGTGTTCAGAAACAGATGCATCTCTCTGTCGCCATCCCTGTATGAGATTTCCAACATAAATTTGATGCTATTTTTTATCGCATTTTTTACTAAAAATCGTAAGAATTAATATTAGAGTATATATTATACAAATAAATGTACATAACAAATTGTGAAATGTATAGTTACTTACAGTATATGCACAAAAAAATGTAGACTATTATGAACAGTTTAAAAATAATTAATTTTATGCAACTTTACAATAATAAGCAATAATAAAACTTTTTGGACTCATACTAAATATTTTTGTTTTAATCTGTATTCGATATTATGAATTATTCTATTGTTCTAACTGTGTAATCTCTCTGGTTCATAGGATAATCTTATCATTACACCAATCTTGAGAACTGATAGTAACTATCCAAGCAAGAAAATTACTCTGTACCTTTCATATATTTCGATGTCAGAACAATAACACAGAAAGGATAACGAATACAGAATTACTTAAAAATATTGGAATAAATATAATTGAGAAATATCGATTTATGAAAATTAATTTTTAAATAAATAATATCATGTAAAAATCTGCAAGTTTATTATTTGTCTTGGATTATTATTTTCGCTTCAACATTCAGATAATTCCGTTTATATTATCATAAAAATAGTATATTTATATTATTCGATATTAATAAGGCGTATATAAATTAGTAAACTTCTTAAAAACATTTATTAAACTGAATATTAAAAGTTTTAAAATTTAATATTAATTTATCTCAGAAATTTTTTTATATGAAAAACTTGTTTTAAATTTGTATATTTTACAACGAACTATTAGTTTTTTAAGATATAATAATAAACTATATAAAAAATCTTTCAAATTAAAATATTAATACTGGAAAATTACATAAATTTAAAAAAAATTCTCAATTTCTACAAGTAGAAAAAAATTTTTACAACTACTCATGAAATTGCATACAAATAGATGAAAAATATACAATAGAAAGCAATGTATCATTTGAAGATTGAAGCAGGTTGGCATCCTGCTCTTAAAGAAGAGAGGAATGATTGTGAAATAAAACAAAATGAATGCAATTGTAAGGTTTCTCTTCAATACTAAACATTAATTACTTTAAAGATTAAACACTATAAAAACCCATTTAAATGTAATCATTGAATACTTAAATATCCATTAAAATTTCTATTCATTTTATATCATTTGCTTCTCAATTCAGGTACATTCGTTACTAATCATTAATAAACTGAGTAAAAACTAAAATTATTATTTATTTTAATCACAAAAATTTTAATTAAAATAATTAGAATTAAACTATACATGACACCAAACATATGCGATTACAAGTGGAATTGATATAGTATATCTAGTAAAGAAAGAAAAACATGTTTAGAAGTAGAAAAGGAAGCTTAAGATAATCAGTGAATGAGCCTATTTGTTAATGGCTAGGACAAATAATAAACAAGGAAACAATAATAGGAAATAGAACTTTCACAAAACTTTTCTGTAAATAAAAAGTTTTATTCTGTTTTTATTTGATTAAGCAGTCTTTCGCTTTCATTAAAACAACACAAGTGTATTAATCCAAAAATCTTATTAAACTTTAAAAAAAATTAGGAATATTTTTAGGAAAATTATTTTTATTTAAAGTTTTTATAAATATTTAGCTTAAAAATAGAAATATCTTAATAATTAGAATATTAATAGGATCAAATTAAATTCCACAGATTAATTACAATTTAAGACAGTAAAGCTACTTTTTAATTTTGAATAAAAAATATAAGTAAGTCCTTTTTATAATTGTATTAGATTAAATTAAAAAAATTAGGATTAAATATTTTCAAAAATTTAAATTAGTTATACGCTTGAAAATTATTGGAATATATTAATAAAAATTTAGACTAAATATAAAAATATATATACTGTAATTCTTTTATATATAAGATAAATAAAAATAACATAAATAACAAATTTAATATTAATATAATTTAGTTTAAAATTAAAACACTTCTTACATACTGTACATAGTATAAGTATTAATATTTATTTTAATATACTTAATTCATATAAAAATATATAATAATAATAATAATAATACTTTAAATAATGTATATTATGCAAACATAGATTTTTGTATTGCATACATTTATAATTTTGTTTTTATTTATAAAACTTAAAAATCTACATTTAAAATGTTACAAAATTGCATCACGAATTAGCCTTTGACCTTTTGACATAAACAATATATTGCATGTAAAATAAAATTATATTTTAATTTTAAACATTTTAAATTAGAAAACTACTTAAACAATTTTTATATAAAAAAAGAAATCGTGTTTGTTTTAAACGTAACTTAAATAAATAAGTTATTTAAGAAATAATAATAAAAGTTTGAGATTTACAAGATTTATAAAGCGTAAATATTCATGAAATTAAACAACTTGAAAGTAAATCGAAAAATAAGTAGAATAATGTATACTTTTAGAATATACAAACATGTAGATTTAAAAAATAAATATATAAAGAATATGTTAGGAACTAGTGAAAATAAATTTTATTATCTTAAAAATAAAACAATTTTTAATTTCCATTTTGGAAATTTCTTATATATTAAACTATGTATTTAAATCATTTATAATAAAAATTTTTGAATGAATGTTATTTTATTTAACTTTCCTTTAATTAAATAAATGTATTGCCATTATTTTGAATACAAGATTATTTTTTTCAAATTAATTAATTATTTTTATGTTAAATTGTTGATTAAAATAAATAAAATTATTTTAAAAATCTAAGTAAGTTTAAATAAGTATGGAATAATAATAATAATATGATTAATTTTAATAAAAGGAAATTACAAAACTGATTTTTAATCTAGAAAAAATGATTTGTAATGAAATTATTATTTTTATGACATGATTATTAAATGATGTTTATATTAAATTAATTACTTGGCTTTTAAAAAAAGTCAAATATTTTCATTAGGAAGAATTTTCGTTTTAATAAAAGTATTTGAAAGATTTTTTTAAAGAAAAGTATAATCCAAATTTAGCTTATAATTTTAATTTAAATTATATTTTATCTTTTATCCATATAACTGAATAAAATATGATTATATTAATTTATTTAGATGTAAAAAAGGAAAAAGAGGAGGAAGATTTTTAAAAAATATGCGAATAAAGTGTAAATAATATAAAAATGACATTCGTTTAAAGTTAAAGCGATACCACACTTATTCATTTAATATTAAATAATTCTTTCTTATAACTAGATATTAAAAATATAACTGATATATTTTTCTAAAATAGTTTATAAAAAATAAAATCTTATAAAATAGTAAAATTTCGATATAAAAAATTTTCTAATTAATTCGTGTTTGAGCAGAAACATTTAAAATTATATAAAATTCTTTTAAAAAATAAAACGATTAAAATTTATAATTATATTTAGCATATATATTTAAGTAAATATCAATTTATAATGTGTTAAACTATTGTATGTGATGTCGAATTTTAGTTTTATTTAAAAGAATATAGTCAGTAACTATAAATATAATTTATTGTATTTTAATATAAATTATTTATGTAGTATCTAAAATTTCATAGTGTTTATTCCATTTAAATGCTTGTATAGTTTTTTCAATTGATTAAATTGGGACCTTGGGATGTTTACAGCATTTACTCTGCAACTCAGATCTATACTGTAGTTATCAAAAACTCAATTATCATTTATTTGAACTACTCAGAACTCATTTAGATATTGACAATTAACTAAAAACATTAGTTATAACTGATTATATAGTCTATATTATAATTTCATCAAGAATAAAATATATATAAATTTATTTCTTTTTAAATTTCAATTAAAGTGTTTTAGTACAGGAACTGCAGTTATAAAATCTCTCTTCATGATTATTAAATCATATGTTTAATTTATTCTATATACTGTCTTTTTTAGTGCGTTTTTATGCAGAACATTATAAATAATCATATAAAGTGTAGTATAACTAAGAATGGACATAATATATAGGAAACACTAAAAATAAAAAAGTTTCTTATTATTTATAGGATCATAACAATCGGTTAAATAATTAAGAGGATTCTACATTAATTTGTAGAAAGAAACGAGTATATGCGTTCGATAACAGAACATTTTCATTTTCTGTAATCATAATTATTTCAATCTATACAATATTAATAAATGTATTAAATAAATTGTTTAATTCGGCTGTAATTTTCAATTACAGGCCTTTGTCGTCCGTTTGTCTGTCCTTTGTTAATATCAAGAGTGGAGTTAGATAGATGAAAATAGAGACAGGATATGGACACCTTTGGGACCGGAAGCCACGATGAGAGTATACGAAATTTTGATCCGTACAGGAAGTCACGTGATATTTTTTAAATTAAAAGATGATTAATAAATAATTTCNATCAGATAACTTTAAAAAAAATGTTTAAAAATAAATTTAATAATGAACTTAATAAGTTATTAATTATAATAATGGTAAATTGATCCAACGTTGTTTACAGACTATTTTTTGGCAACATTTCATTAAAAAAACGCTCATATTCATAATGTTTAAGAAACACAAGACATCTATACACGACGAAGTACTCGTAGAACTTGCATCTGAAAATTTGTTCGAGGATCTAGACTATTTTTATATTGATTTTCTTTAATTCCATTAGCTAATTCTCCAGAGCCTTCGTCCGTAACAATTTGGCATACTTCTTATAATGTCATCACAGTAGACACTGCAATTTCTTTGTCAATTGTCACCAAGTTTTTAAACTTTTCTTTTGACATATCTTCAGAAGTGTTATTTATGGTCTCGTCTACAATAGACAACTTCATTTTCAGATATCTGCTTGCCTATTTTTAACCACTTTTTTAAAAACAATTCTTAATGGTCTTTTCGAACATTTGATCCCGCGACATTTTCAAAAGAGGTAGTGAGTCAAATAGAAAAATTCTTTTGGTAAAAAAGTCATACTAATATTTTTTTTTGCCAATCGTTTACTTTTCCTAAAATTCTTGCATATATTTCACTTCTGCACAGGCATTTAATTAAATAAGATGCGATTTCTTGGTCGCATGACTGAAACAGTGATGTATTTGCAAGAAGGAAAATATTTTAATGTTTTTAATTTAACACATGAAGGTGCCGCATAATTATCTATCAACAAAACAATTTTTCGTTTCAAGTTTATATCCCANTGCTACTTTTATTCTTCAGGATTGATATATTTCTTTAATGACGTTACTATGGGCATTAATTTTCTTAATTAATCTCCCACACTTCTAAAATATCTACAAATATTTTAGAGGTAAAATTTTATTCAAAAAATTAAAGATTTTAGAATTAACATATAAGTTGTTTTTATTGCATTTTAATTTATTCTAATTTAAAAAGGTTCTGAAAAATTGACAAGAGAAGAAAGCAGATATATATTTTATTGAAAGAAAATAATTCATTATTTATGTATGTATGTATGTTTATATATACATGTACTAAGTGTATTATATATTAACAAAAACACTAGAGGATAAGAAAATTTTAAATATATTGATAATTAGATATAATTGATATACCGCTTCTATTTCTTTGAAATTCTGTATAGTTATTTCCACATAATTACGTAATTAGAAAATTAAAGCAAAAAGGTGTTGTATTTTTTCTTTAATTAATAGTTCTTTAAACTTCTTAATTTAATTTTCTATTTTTCTTTTATTTTAATAATTAAAGAAAAAATATTAAATTTTTATTAAAAGAAATAACTAATGTCAGGATCAGAGCTATGTACGCTATGTTCGTTATGTGCCAAAAAATTAGCTTCCTTGGTACGTAATGTGACCGGTCATATAGAGCTATGATAATTACATCATCATCATCCCAGGACACCCTATCCGCTAACAATATCATGGAACAAACTAACAATTTTTGTCAAAAAGATAGCTCTTATAGCTTTCAGTTTGGCCACCCACTGAAGTGCCCACAAAACCCACAAGACCCACTGAAGAGCCCACAAAACAATGGGCTTACTGAAGTAGAGCCCATAGTCTCCATATCATAGCTCTCTGTCTGGCCTCGGCATAATTTTTTAAATTTTTTTATTTGATTTATTTTGTATAATTTTTTGAGAAACATTTTAAAATTTATCTCGAATTTATTTTATTAAAAATTCTTTTAAATTTTCCAATTAAAATTTTATAAAATCATTTAAAGTTTAGAAAATATTATATTACAGAGGTAATTTTTAATTACAAACTTTAATTATAGTCTTTGAATAAGTGAGTTTGACATGTAACAATCATTACTAATTGTATTATATTTCAGAAAATTTATTTAATGACAAAGACAAGGGAATATCGGAAAATTTTAGAAGACTAAATTCAAGTATTCATTCTTTATTTGATTTCTTCGCTTATACATATTGTTTTAAAATATGTATAACACTTTGTCTTAAAGACAGAAACAAAATACTAATTTAATACATAATAATTTAATTTCTAGATTATTTTATTTAAATTTATTTCTTTAATAAAAACATGTTTAAAATTAAACAAAACTCGAAGTAACCAAATAAATTATTTTTAAAATTTAATATTTAAAAAAAATGTATAAAATATAATACAAATATTAAATTTTAATTTTCTTTTAATTATTAAAATAAATATTACATTAAATTTGTCTAAAAAGGTATATTTAATGTAATAGTTAATCCCAAAATTAGGGATTAACTATTTATTGTGTATGTTGTCTATTATATGACTCTGGACATTAAAAGAACTTTTTACAAAATAGTGCCCATTGGAAATCAATTGTATTAGGCGGATTCAACTCACAATGAAGCAAATAAGAGATATTCGTTATATATTTTCTCAAATTTATAAGATTTAATATTTACAATATTTATTAAACTTAACACAAACAAATATCTGAAGCAATTCATTCCATTCTTATATACAAAACAAATTTTTATTTAATAAGAAAGTTTTAAAATAAAAAAATGAAAAATGATCTAAAGTATTTTTTAAAATTTTTTATGACTAAAAGCAAATAAAAATAAATATGTAATAAATAACTAATAAATTAAAAATTTATTCTCCGTTTTTCTATACGGTGTAAATTGCTAGTTTCTTGATAAATTTAAAATTATAAATTAGTTTGAAATTGAATATTTACTTTTCAACTTAAAAATCGTCTTTAACAATATTTTTATCTCATTAAAGGCAATCAATTTAAATTTGGCAAGTAATTAAAATAACGATTTCTCATAAACTAGTTAAATGTATTTACATTTTGTACAAAAATTAAATTAATTAGGTAATTTATACAATCGATTACAAAGTATTTTATTTTACTTTTTACATTAAAAAAAAAATATATATATATATATTTATAGAATGGCCGTTAAAATGTCGATGTGTTATGATTATCTTTAAATTGGTTAATATATATTAATAAAAATTAATTTGAAAACACAATCTGTCAAAACTGGGAACCACCATTTATTTACTTCTAGTGTTTCATAATATAAACATTTGACGACCCGACCTTTCTTTTTAGGCTGCTTGGCCGAACACTAGAAGTGAATAAATGGCGGTTCTCAGTTTTGAACAGACTGTCTTAAAATTAATTTTTATAAAATTGTCATTCCACGAAATTCTACAATATATTAATAAGATATACTATAAAATAGGATATAAATAAGTAAATTATTAAAATATAAAAAATAAATTGTACATAATATGTATTTAAATTAATACAGTAAAACCTGTCTGAAAAGGAAGGTGAAGAATCTTCTGGTTTATACACGATCATGTTTGTATTTATGTAGGGAACAAGAAAAGTTGAAAAATATTTAAATTAATAAATTAGAATAGAAGCAACTGTAAAAGTATTTTGTTTCAAAGACATTTCTTAATCGTGGTTTAAAATTTAACTATTGTTACACTGAAAAATTCTGCTTTACGCAGGTTATGTTATGAAATTGGTACCCAAAATTGTCTCCTGCGTTATTGACGTTTTCGACATATAATAGTGTTTTATATAGAAAATTGTTTCGTTACGAGATTTTCCGTTCGTGGATAGGTTTAAACCTATCTAAATAGTATTGTATTATGTTAAAACAATCCATGAAAGTATCACTTTCAGACTAGTTCCTTAAACAAACAAAAATAAACAATAAATACAGAAATTTATGTATGTAATAATTTCAAAATTTATTATTTATTAACGAAAATCTTAAATTTATTAATGTATAATTCTTTAAAGAATAATTTTACCAAACATGTTTTTAAACATGATTTTAATTAGCCGACCAAATTGAGCCTGAGGTGTAGACAGGCACGAAGAAATATTTTGTACATTGCATATATTCTATAGCAAATTTAGGTCTATTTCTATCATTTATAAGTGATGTGTGGAATATGTTTGCGGGTTGAATTAACGCGTGCAGCAGGCTTGATTTGGCCCAGGGACTATAGTTCGGATATGCTATGTCAAAATATTTATTTGAACTTATTTGAATATANGAAAGAATTTTTGAAATCGGATGAGTAGTTTCGGAGATTACCTGCTGCATACAAACTAACATACATACAAACATTACCTCTTTATAATATTAGTATAGATTTAATTAATCAGTTATTAAGAGTGCCAGTTGTTATTCTGGAATTTGCATTTAAACTGTAATCTACTAGTAAATGTTTTACAATCTTTAAACAGTTTGAATTTTTACTTTATTCAGTTACTAGGAGTCTTTATTTCTGGCCTTGGCACAGCAATGTGCGTCTTCATTAATTCGCCTCTATCACTTTCACGTTTAAACATATAAGTACAATCAGGCATTGAATGATAATAAAGTTAAAATAATAATTCTAAAAAAAGTATATTTATAGAAATAAACGAGTTAAAAATTACTCTCTTCTATCCGACTTCGAGAAATTTAACACTCGTTTATTTCTAGAAATATACTGTTTTAGAATTATTATTTTAACTTATTTAATAACTGATCCCATTGTTTTTAGTTTTTAATTTTATAATTTGATAATAAAGTGTTGTTTCATCAGCATTGTAGATATTTCTCGTTAATATTCAGCAATAATTGTTGCCAGTCTGTAGCATCGTACTTTAATTAAAGAGCAATAAAGAGCAGTCTTCAACAGAAAACAATTAGCCTATAAATGAAGAAGTATGTGCCAGAAATAAAAATTTAAACTATAATATCGAATACAGTATTGAGGGTAGGATTAATAAACGTTTAATGTATTAAGAATATCTTATATGATTGGAAAATTTAATTCAAGTTGATTCTGCCGTTTTAATTGGAGGGGCATAGTTTAAACTCGTGTGTTGTCAGTTGACTGATTTGATTTGTTTGAGTTATGTCAACGCAACACTTGGGCGATCTGCCGGGGGATGCCTTCCGGGAGGTCTTTTTAAGATTTGGAAAATGGCCCCTATTTAGGCGTTACAGACGTGGAGAAAACCCGGAAACCACATGGCCAGTCCGTCCGAGCGAGGCGCGAATGCACGACCGAACTCCCAGTGTTCAGCATACGAAGGCCGCTTGGCCACTGGTGGGCGCCATCAGTTGACTATTACAGATTAATCGTCTAAGTAAATTCACACTTATAATTAGTAATATAATGATAATTATAAGCGAATTTCTGATTATAATAAACTACACGTTTTTAGCGTTATTTAATTTATATGTTTAGAACATGTTGATTGTAATAATATTAAATGACTGATAACAATATCCGCGATTACAATATGCGGCATCCACTGTAACTAAGCAATTTTGGAAAATATTAATTAAATTAATTAAACTATTATTTAAATTTTTAAAGTTTTAGCGATTTTTTAATTAAAAATTAAAATCTTTAAACAAAACAAATTTGTAGACAAAATTAGAATGTAATGAAAAGATGAACGTTTGAAATTTCTAGGCATAAAAAAAGCTTTAACAAAATTAAAATTTAGTATTAAAGATTACAGTACAGGCATACCTCGACTTACGTCGTTTCGAGTTACGTCGTTCCCGATTATACGTCGCTTGTTAAAAAAGTATATGGAAAAATAAAAATCAAGTTTAAGTCATTTTATTCGACTTTACGTCTGTCCGCCACAAATATTGAAGTCGTAATATCACTAGATAAACGTTTAAAGCACATAAAATCATATTAAAATATATACAAGTATGTACTGTATTTACAGTACACGCATTCGTAAATTTAGATTACTTTTTTTGTACTATATTAAAAACTAAAATTTATTTGTTTGTAAGCTTAAAATAGATTTTTATTAACCATATATTATTTAAAATGCTTTCCTAGTGATAAGTAGATTCGGAGACAGGTATTTTCGACTTACGTCGTTTTCCTGGAACCAATTACCGACGTAAGGCGAGGTATACCTGTATTTGATTTCTTAATTTTTTTAAAGTCATTCGGTAAATTTCAATAATTTAAACTATTTTTCAAATTGCTGAAATTGTCTTAGATAAAAGTTTATTTTTTTGTAATAAATGCAGGGTGTGGCAAAGGAGTAGAGTAAAAAGGAAACTACTTGGTTGGAACATAGAGTTTACTCTAAGCTGTATAGAGTACACATACCAAAAACGAAAGGAGATAAGGTACAAAGTACAGGAATCTTCTTATATAGACGTCACCTGGAATGTCCCTAAAAGAGTGTCATGATACTCTCACCAACACTTCCCCTCATTCCAGTGGGTGCTTACTAGATTATAGATGAAGGTGTAATAATAAACGCGATCTTGATGCATGACATAAAATCGGCTTCATATTTAAAAGTCTTAGTCCATTAGCATGTTTCGGATAGTGTAAGCCTTTTGTTAAAAGATCGGCAGGCATCTTATCCGTTGGAATAAATTCGATGTATATTCTTCCTCGTTCAATGCATTCAGCATGAAATGATGTTTTATGTCTCTGTACTTGCTTCGGGAGTGAAATATTGAATTTCGAGAGCAAGTAATTGTGCCCTTGGTTATCGCAATAAATTGTCAATTTGGATATATTGCTTCTTGAGAGTTCACCAAAAAGTTCTAGTAGGTGTAGAGCTTCTTTAGTGGCGTCTGATAGTGCCTTGTATTTGACCTCAGTGCTCGATAAGGCAACTATGCGTTGTTTTTTTTATTTCCATGAGATTGGTCAACCAGCGAGCTTAAAAATGTATGCCGAGAAAGAATGGCGATCATCTGTCGAAGCTCCCAGTCAGAGTCTGAGAATCCTGTAAGTGGCTCTCCGGTTGTCTCAAACGTCAGGCCATGATTGGTCTTCCCTCTTAGATATCGAAGGATACTGTGAGATTCGACCTCGAAGTAAGCCCAAAAATGTTCATTTTTCCCCTAAATTTTCGACGTATGTGAAATAAATTTGTCGCCTCCTCGTTAAAATAACATTGTCGGAAAAAAAGAATCAAATATCGATAGAAACTTATAACTTTCCTCGCTAATATAAACATTTAACCCTCGAACAATGACTTTCCTCTGCTGCAAGACAAAAAGTTTATAGTTAAAGTCCGAATTCGTCATTTTGTTTTGGTCCCGGGAACAACTTTTAACCTCCACACCTGCAGGACCAACTCTACCTCTCACAATAGGGGATCACCTGACTAATTTCCCCAGTTTGAAGCTATAAAGGCGACTTCTTTTCCCCTCCTCGGGGGAGTTTCTCATCTACGGTTGGTCAGAAAGGATTAAGTCTCGTAGGATTTTAACTTTGTGCGTCGATCGGATGAATAAGGGCATCAACCTAACGTCTACGTTAAAAATATACTAGAGGTATGGAACATAAAATGTAAACTCTCTCTCCGCGAGTTATGAGCTAGCGAACTAAATTCATTTCTCCAGGTGTTAGATTTTGTAATCGTTATTTTTTCGTTAATCTAATAAATCGTTGTTTCCATTGTTAAATGGTGTCATTTACTCGCATATCGCCTACGCCTCGTCGATGACCTTTCTCACCTCCCCCACTCGACATGACAAAAAGAATCCCGACCCTTCGGAACCGCATTCGAAATTTAGCCATCTTGACAAGTGAGCAGGTTTAACGATCTGTAGCCGAAAAGGGAGAGTCGACGGTTCCCGACCTCCCCGGCGGTTCACAATAGGTTTCGCTGCAGTCCAGTGTATTTGGTCATGTTGGATGTTATACTGGTTCCGTTTGCTTACTGCATGTGCAGATAGAAAGATAAAGAAATCAACCAATTAGTTTTTGAAATGGAAATTGCTTCATTTCCTGAACTGATGGGTTTTCGGGCATGTGAAGTTTGGAGCTTGGGTCAAAAGGAGTTGCGACTGGTTTCGATTTTTCCATCGAGAAGCGTTCCAAGATTTCCTCGGTATATCTCTTTTGGCACATTTGGATTATCGTCTTCCCCTCCTTTTCTCGTTGGAAGAATTCAATGCCCAAGCAATAGTGGAGTTGTCCCAGGTCTTTCATGTCAAATTTGGACATAAGAGTCTTCTTTAGGTTGGCCTTTTCGATTTCGTCACGTGAGGCAATTATGAGGTCGTCGATGTAGATGATGACAAAGGTTAAGTTATTCTGTTCATATCGAACATAAACGTAAGATCAAAGTTCAATGGTATTAAGCCTAATTGTTTGAGTTCATCATCCAGTCGTTTATACCATAGGTGACTTGCTTGTCGTAGTCCAGAAGGCCTTTTTAAGTTGACAGACTTTGTTGCCTTCTTGGATAGATTGCAGTATTCGTTCTGCTTTGGAGTTCGAGTCTGTCCCGTTGAGTTTTAACTATATCTTCTAGGATTATTTCGATTTGGTCCGGAAGCTGCATGAAAATCTCATGATCTATGTTTCCATTAAGAAGCGCTACTTTAACGTCCAATTGATCGATAAGTAAATGTTGTTCGGCATCAATTGTCAGTACAGTTCAAATGGAGTTGATCCTTGCAACTGGTGCAAAGATTTCATGGAAGTCGATTCCAGGGCGTTGAGTGTAACCTTTTGCTACTAATCTCGCCTTTCGCCGTCTGCACTGTATTTGTTGCGAAGGACGATACGGCAACCTACAATGTCTCTATCAGAAGGACGGTTGGTGATGCGCCATGTATCGTTTTCGATGATGGAGATGAACTCACTTCTGATCGCGTCTCTTCATTCTTTAGCAAATGAGCTGGAGGGGGCATCCTTGACGGAGATTTCGATTTCCTGGATGACAGAGTCAAATCCAGTTGTATCGCTCCCTTGTTGGACATTTTCTCGGTTTAGTTCCTCATTCTGTAAATGTGGTCCTTCGGTTTGGTGTTGCGAAATGGACTTGGTCAACGTCATGTTAAAAGGTTTGCGAGGTCTACCTTTTAAACCAGTTTTGATAAGACATGTGCGACCTGGACCCCTCCTTAATTCTCTATCCCTGGAGATTTTATTTTCATCGTCGTCTTGTTGGATGGTTTCTCAGATGTTCTAGTGACCTGGAATGTCCCTAGGAGAGTGTCATGATATTTTCACCAACAATTTTGTAAATGTAATTTATTATTATTATTATTTTTTTTTGTTTCTTTTTGCAATGTACGATAGTAAAGCTTCTTCACTTAATCAGCAATTTTGTTATAAAGAAAAGATTTTTATCTAATTTTATACCAATAGTGAAATAAAATCTTTTTACTTACTTTTGATTAATTATAAATATTTTATTAGCTCTTTGTATATAAATTACTCAATAAATTACTTATATTCATCAATTTTCAATCAAAAATATTAATAATAAATTAAGTATATTAAGATGAAAAAATCGATTTAAAATTTTCAGCTAAGTAAGTAATTATGAAATAATAAAGGAAAAATATTTAAATTTAAAATTAATATATTGATCATTTTTATACAAGATTATGACGCATATTATTTATTACAGATTATTTTTAAACCTGAACGTGATTAATGTTTAGATATTTCATTTAAATAGTTTATTAATTTTATTTTCAAACTTATTTAATATATTAATTTATCAGACAGTCGAATATAAAATGTTAAGAAATTTCTACTGTAAATGTATTGAACTGTTTAAAGAAAATAAATATTTTCAAACATTTTATAAGTGTTTACTTCTAAAATGTATAGTTTTAACTTTGTTGATTCCTCACTTTTGTAACTTTTTCTCCAGTGAGATAAATTGCTTTGATCTATTTTGGTCTTCTATAATAGGCTAGATGATGGATAAACATTAAATTTACAAGTATTTTCATTTTTATACCTGTAAAATACTTACAGAAGTAAAATTATTTATTTAAATAATGTATACAATTTTGTATAAACTAACAAGATTATTTTTCTTTTAGTGCTGTTATCAAGTAAATAAATTAATTATTTAAGTATATAATTGCTAATATCGATTTCGTAGCAACAAACGTTTCGTAAAATAAATGTTTATTTTAATTATTTTACTATTTACACTATATTTAATGTTATATATAGTTTTCTTTTTAAGTTTCACTGTAATTAATTAACTCTATATAAATAAATTTTCATCTTTAATTATCTAATTTAATTTTTTGTAAAATAATATAGGGATGTTAGAAACGTGCAGAAAAAAACAACATTTTATCGTCAAAACATTGTCTTAAAGATTATTGTAAAACTTATTTAAAGAATATTTACAGTATTTATGCTTGTACAGTATTTCTTATAATTTTAAGTAATATTTTTACATAAGAAGAATTCTGAGCGCTTCGACGAACTCATCGAATGATATGAAAATATTTTAATATACTATAGCTTAATATACAAGATTATTAAATTTTATATAACTATGTATACACAAATATTATATTAATGTTATTGATGAAAAGTTTATTGACTTATATTTTATGAATATTTTTATTTACACTTTATTGTAGTCACAAGCTTATCTAGATTTATGGAGAAAATCCGTAGAAGCATCTACATTTAAAATGTAAGCAAAATTTCACGCACGTAAACTGTGACAGGGTTAATTTAATAGAATTTTTATATTTTGAAGATATTACTTTCAAAATAATAGAAAAAAAACGAACAAAGTACAATAATAATTTATTCGAACTAATAAGGTAAAAGTGAGAAGAGAAGATTACAGAGTAAAAATGCATTATATTTAAATGAACTATCGAATAAAATTAATACTATTATAGTTTTAATTTTTATTTTAGTTTATCTTTTAAAAATGTTGGAAAAAGTTTTCTTTATTAGTGTTATAAATAAAAATAAAATAAAATAATACGATTTTGAATATGAGAATCCAACAATATTCTATAAATTTAATTTAACAGTAATTTATTTATTTCACTGTTTTATTTTACAATATCTGTTTGTAAAAAATTTTGTCATATTAATAATAATAATAATAATAATAAAACAAATCTACAACTAATATCATGTATATTTAATGTAATTATTGCGTACTTTTTCCATAATCAGTGATTTTTATACAAAGTAAACGCTGAAATGCCACCTTTTACAAGGGGGGATAACCACAAAAATAGCTTTAAAAATCATATTAAATGTAACTTAAACAAAAAAAAAAAGAACAGATGAAAAGATTTTTTAATGTTTATGTTTAAATAATTTACAGGATGTTATAAAAATATTTAATTTTATAGTTTTGTCTTTAGGTTTAATTGGAGTTTTAATATCGAGTATGATTTATTAACAGTAACATAATTCAAAATTTAAATAATTTTTCTATAATAAGTTTTATAATTTTATAATTTAATTTTAGTATAGGCCTATAATTTTTTCGTTATTATTCAACAGGTTTTATTCATATTTTATCGTAAAAAAACTTTTATAGTTTTTATTTTAAATCATAATTTAACATGGAGACTTTCGTTCTATGATAGCTTTTATACATACTGCAATTTTTAATTCATACTGCAACTTTATGTTTAAGTAATAATTTAATATAACCATTTTCCTAATGGAAATTTTGCATATAGTAAGACGTGCATAAACATTTATTAGAATACAAATTTACTTTATGCATTTTTTAATATTTGTTTCTTGAAAAATTATTTCAAAAAGTTTCCATTATTTTAAATTTTCTATACTTTTATTCACTTTATGTAAGTCACTACTTCAAAAACAACGATTCTTAAAAATTTTCTATTCGATTTCAAATTATAATTTAATAAAAATAATTTTAGTTGAGTGCATATTTTTTGATTTTAAGAAAAAAAAAATCTATAAAATTTGCCTTTTTAGTTTTTAAGGATTTAAAACAATTTTTTAATGTAAAAGCGTTCGATCGATCGATTCGCTGACAAACAACTAACTGAATTTCATGAAGTAATATTAAAAAATACTTTCTTAACGTTAAAGTAAAAGTATCTTCAACATATTTTGTAGAAAATGCAGAGGTGAATGACATGTAATTTTAAGAAAATATTTTTTTTACACATCTGATTAAATTTTCTAAAAGTAAATAAATGATTTTTAAAATTTCTGATTTATTTAAATTGAGATTAGATTTCGCTTTCGTTATTAGAAAATATACTAAATTGAAATTATCTTCTTTATCTTTTTTCAATGTAAAACATTATTTGTTGTTGATTTAAACATTGTTAATATATTATTTAAAAAATAAGATGTAAATGATTTTAATTATTAATTACAAATGAATTTTTATAGAGATATTTAGAGATAAATAATAATAATAAAAAAAAACTTAATGCTGTAATAAAACTCTAAAGTATTATTGAGTTGGTTTTCTTTGAAATGTCTTTGTATGTTGAATATTTTGTTTGTTTCATTTAGTTTGTTTGTCGAATGGCTTATTTGTTTCCTATAGTTTTATTTGTCGAGTGCTATATGTCTTGTTTTTGATATCTTAACAAATAAATTAAATAGAATCTTCTCTTAAAATTTAAAAGGTAAGTTTTATTTTTATCTCGTAATACAAAAAAAATTGAATTCTAAATTTAAAACAGAGTATACTTTTTTGGATTTTTTAAATAAAGTGCTTTAAATAATATTTATATATTACTTTCATTTTAATTGAATCTAGTATTTCTAATTTTATCTTTATAGCTTATAACAGACAGAATAAATGTGTTAATAAATTGTTATTATACTTTTATTAAATTCAATTTATTCCATTTGCAATAATTTTCACGTAATAAGATTTTATATTTAATATTAATACTGTATATGAATTTTTTACTATTAACTTCGTTATAACTTTTCTATTTGTTTTTAAATTTTCAAAATAAAACGCCCTTGTAACAGGAGAAAGCCTTCTACGCCAATAAAGATTACTTATTATTATTTGTTTTTAAATTAATTTAATGTGTTTAAAATATTATTCTTAATTAAATAATTATGATTTTTTAAAAATATTGATTTATCTTTATACTTTAAAACTTGTATACATTTACAAAAGTGTCTTTGGGATATATTAAATATATTTAAACAATTTTGTTTAATTTTCATTAAATTTATTGATTTATTTACGAGAGTTAAACTTTATAAAAGGCTTAAAATAATGATTAAAATTATAATTGTCTCAACATTAAATATATTAATTTTATTCTTATATAGAGCATAATAAGGTAATTTCATTAAATTAATATTTTTATAATATAAAAGTCAACCTAATTAAATTAACTTTTGTAAAAGTTATTATCTTAATACTTTAATAATTCTTCTGGTTACTGTACTAATTAAATGTTTTATGTAATTTCTTTAGAAATTTATGAGGATTTCTATTATTGCAATTATAATTATAGAGTACTCATTTTATCACATTAAACTTTTATCTAATTGTATTGATATCATCATCAGCTTACAAATTCGGATAGAAAATATGTACTTAAAATTCGATTTGTGTAAAAAGAAAGATAATGTTCTAGATGATAATCGGTATCAGTTAGAAGTTATTTATTTCGTTCAGAATAGTTTCTATAGCGTTCGAAATAACATCAAAATGATTAAGTATTAGATATTAACAAGTGTGAAAGTTTAGACCTAACCTAATAAATACAGTAATTTATTTGCCAATTTTTAAATTACTATAGATATTAAATATGCTATCTCAGCTTAATGTTTTTAATTATCATCATCGTGAATATTTATAATTTTGTCATTTATTTTCTATTATAATTGTAAAACAATTGTTACTGCAATTATTAGGCTTACTAGCAATTCTTTTTAACATATATAAGATATATATGACAATTATTACTTACTTTTATAGACCATAAAATATATTTTCGAATCTTTAATTTTATTTCTAATCAAAATCCCTTCGAATATTATCGTTTATCATGGGCATTTGCACAGGGGAGCAAACGGAAGACTTGCCTACTTGGAAACGAATAAAACATTCTACAAATTATAATGATAAACGTGATTGAAATTTATAACTTTAAACCCTCGATCACGGGACTCTTTGTCTGGATTTTTGTATTGATGCAATACTGTATTCTATAATGTACTTGTAAAAAACCCTAATAATTATATAATTAAATAAAAATTGATTGGTGTAATTATCTGTCTCCAAGTTTTGCGTCTCCCTGGAATATTTTCTGTGTACTGCAGTTTTATTTATAGATTAAAGATTTTTGTAACTATTCGTGTAAATTCTTTATCTTAATAGATAATTTTTTTTATTTTTAGAAAAGATTATTTAGGTTTACGAATATGGCAGTAGGCTTATAATTTTAAAATATTGTAATTTCTTTGTTAAATTACATTTGAAACTTAAAGTAGTTTCAAGAAAAGTAAAGTCGTTCTTTCTATCATTTATTTTTATTAATGAAGTTTACATTCTCGTTTCTTTTTATTTCTTTTGTTTATGGAATAAGCAAAGATTCACTGCTCTATAATTACGTCATGTTTAATTGTTTTTTAAATTATCCTTTCTCTTAACTTAAATATTGAATTTTTGTAATTATTGTATAACAGTATAAATTATGAAATAATATTAATTAAGTTTCCTTAAGAGTCACTAATTTCAAGTACCATTATTGTAAGTTAGAGTCATTTCTTTTGATTGTTACAATAAGAAACGTTTAGTAGTAGATATGAATGCAAATTAAGAGATTTCATTTGATGTTAATTTCTTTCCATAATAAATGACACTAGACATATTTTTAAAGCATTATTTCAATAAAAATGCACGTGAACTTATAATTATTTTCAGAATTTACATAAAGAACACGTAGCTAAAATTGCGATCAAACAAATTAAAATGTATTAAATTATTGCAATTATTCTAAATATTTCATTTATTCAATAAACAAAACAAAACAAATCGCAAAAGAGATTCACTAAAGGGAAGAAGTGACCCGCTGTACGCTTGGGCCCATACATGCCGTCATGATCTATAACCTATAGTGCAGAAATGGGCAACATTCGGTACACGTGCTAAACGTGGTAAGCCGACGATTTTTTTCCGAAAGGCAACCCAGGGTTCAACTTAAAAACAACTAATAATTCGCTGAGCTGTATATTTTAGCTTAATAGAATACAATTTTATCGAGTAAAACGACATTAAAAAATTACAATAAAAACAAACACTATCAGCTGTTTTAGTAATAGAAAGTATTATTGTGACAAGATCACAATTCAAGCTACAATTTTCAATCAAATTTTAAATTCATTTAATTTAAAATATATGCTCTCCACCTTAAATTATTAGTAGTGACTTGCCCCTGTACATCATAATTTTTCATTGTCAACAGTGTCGTGCCAGTCATCTAACACCTTTCAAGGGAAAATTTTTGAATTAAAATCACGTGACGTCTGATTTGCAGCAGAAGTTTCTATATAGTTAATCGGTGCCTTCTGCTCCTAACATTTCCATATCTTGTTTAGTCTTTAATCTATCTAACTCCGTTCTCGAGATTAAAGAAATACAGACGGACGGAAAGACAACAGTGTGAAATTATAGGTCTACAAGTTTTTCAAATCACACCCCAATAAAACAAANTTCGACTTACGTCGTTTTCCTGGAACCAATTACCGACGTAAGGCGAGGTATACCTGTATTTGATTTCTTAATTTTTTTAAAGTCATTCGGTAAATTTCAATAATTTAAACTATTTTTCAAATTGCTGAAATTGTCTTAGATAAAAGTTTATTTTTTTGTAATAAATGCAGGGTGTGGCAAAGGAGTAGAGTAAAAAGGAAACTACTTGGTTGGAACATAGAGTTTACTCTAAGCTGTATAGAGTACACATACCAAAAACGAAAGGAGATAAGGTACAAAGTACAGGAATCTTCTTATATAGACGTCACCTGGAATGTCCCTAAAAGAGTGTCATGATACTCTCACCAACACTTCCCCTCATTCCAGTGGGTGCTTACTAGATTATAGATGAAGGTGTAATAATAAACGCGATCTTGATGCATGACATAAAATCGGCTTCATATTTAAAAGTCTTAGTCCATTAGCATGTTTCGGATAGTGTAAGCCTTTTGTTAAAAGATCGGCAGGCATCTTATCCGTTGGAATAAATTCGATGTATATTCTTCCTCGTTCAATGCATTCAGCATGAAATGATGTTTTATGTCTATGTACTTGCTTCGGGAGTGAAATATTGAATTTCGAGAGCAAGTAATTGTGCCCTTGGTTATCGCAATAAATTGTCAATTTGGATATATTGCTTCTTGAGAGTTCACCAAAAAGTTCTAGTAGGTGTAGAGCTTCTTTAGTGGCGTCTGATAGTGCCTTGTATTTGACCTCAGTGCTCGATAAGGCAACTATGCGTTGTTTTTTTTATTTCCATGAGATTGGTCAACCAGCGAGCTTAAAAATGTATGCCGAGAAAGAATGGCGATCATCTGTCGAAGCTCCCAGTCAGAGTCTGAGAATCCTGTAAGTGGCTCTCCGGTTGTCTCAAACGTCAGGCCATGATTGGTCTTCCCTCTTAGATATCGAAGGATACTGTGAGATTCGACCTCGAAGTAAGCCCAAAAATGTTCATTTTTCCCCTAAATTTTCGACGTATGTGAAATAAATTTGTCGCCTCCTCGTTAAAATAACATTGTCGGAAAAAAAGAATCAAATATCGATAGAAACTTATAACTTTCCTCGCTAATATAAACATTTAACCCTCGAACAATGACTTTCCTCTGCTGCAAGACAAAAAGTTTATAGTTAAAGTCCGAATTCGTCATTTTGTTTTGGTCCCGGGAACAACTTTTAACCTCCACACCTGCAGGACTAACTCTACCTCTCACAATAGGGGATCACCTGACTAATTTCCCCAGTTTGAAGCTATAAAGGCGACTTCTTTTCCCCTCCTCGGGGGAGTTTCTCATCTACGGTTGGTCAGAAAGGATTAAGTCTCGTAGGATTTTAACTTTGTGCGTCGATCGGATGAATAAGGGCATCAACCTAACGTCTACGTTAAAAATATACTAGAGGTATGGAACATAAAATGTAAACTCTCTCTCCGCGAGTTATGAGCTAGCGAACTAAATTCATTTCTCCAGGTGTTAGATTTTGTAATCGTTATTTTTTCATTAATCTAATAAATCGTTGTTTCCATTGTTAAATGGTGTCATTTACTCGCATATCGCCTACGCCTCGTCGATGACCTTTCTCACCTCCCCCACTCGACATGACAAAAAGAATCCCGACCCTTCGGAACCGCATTCGAAATTTAGCCATCTTGACAAGTGAGCAGGTTTAACGATCTGTAGCCGAAAAGGGAGAGTCGACGGTTCCCGACCTCCCCGGCGGTTCACAATAGGTTTCGCTGCAGTCCAGTGTATTTGGTCATGTTGGATGTTATACTGGTTCCGTTTGCTTACTGCATGTGCAGATAGAAAGATAAAGAAATCAACCAATTAGTTTTTGAAATGGAAATTGCTTCATTTCCTGAACTGATGGGTTTTCGGGCATGTGAAGTTTGGAGCTTGGGTCAAAAGGAGTTGCGACTGGTTTCGATTTTTCCATCGAGAAGCGTTCCAAGATTTCCTCGGTATATCTCTTTTGGCACATTTGGATTATCGTCTTCCCCTCCTTTTCTCGTTGGAAGAATTCAATGCCCAAGCAATAGTGGAGTTGTCCCAGGTCTTTCATGTCAAATTTGGACATAAGAGTCTTCTTTAGGTTGGCCTTTTCGATTTCGTCACGTGAGGCAATTATGAGGTCGTCGATGTAGATGATGACAAAGGTTAAGTTATTCTGTTCATATCGAACATAAACGTAAGATCAAAGTTCAATGGTATTAAGCCTAATTGTTTGAGTTCATCATCCAGTCGTTTATACCATAGGTGACTTGCTTGTCGTAGTCCAGAAGGCCTTTTTAAGTTGACAGACTTTGTTGCCTTCTTGGATAGATTGCAGTATTCGTTCTGCTTTGGAGTTCGAGTCTGTCCCGTTGAGTTTTAACTATATCTTCTAGGATTATTTCGATTTGGTCCGGAAGCTGCATGAAAATCTCATGATCTATGTTTCCATTAAGAAGCGCTACTTTAACGTCCAATTGATCGATAAGTAAATGTTGTTCGGCATCAATTGTCAGTACAGTTCAAATGGAGTTGATCCTTGCAACTGGTGCAAAGGTTTCATGGAAGTCGATTCCAGGGCGTTGAGTGTAACCTTTTGCTACTAATCTCGCCTTTCGCCGTCTGCACTGTATTTGTTGCGAAAGACGATACGGCAACCTACAATGTCTCTATCAGAAGGACGGTTGGTGATGCGCCATGTATCGTTTTCGATGATGGAGATGAACTCACTTCTGATCGCGTCTCTTCATTCTTTAGCAAATGAGCTGGAGGGGGCATCCTTGACGGAGATTTCGATTTCCTGGATGACAGAGTCAAATCCAGTTGTATCGCTCCCTTGTTGGACATTTTCTCGGTTTAGTTCCTCATTCTGTAAATGTGGTCCTTCGGTTTGGTGTTTCGAAATGGACTTGGTCAACGTCATGTTAAAAGGTTTGCGAGGTCTACCTTTTAAGCCAGTTTTGATAAGACATGTGCGACCTGGACCCCTCCTTAATTCTCTATCCCTGGAGATTTTATTTTCATCGTCGTCTTGTTGGATGGTTTCTCAGATGTTCTAGTGACCTGGAATGTCCCTAGGAGAGTGTCATGATATTTTCACCAACAATTTTGTAAATGTAATTTATTATTATTATTATTTTTTTTTGTTTCTTTTTGCAATGTACGATAGTAAAGCTTCTTCACTTAATCAGCAATTTTGTTATAAAGAAAAGATTTTTATCTAATTTTATACCAATAGTGAAATAAAATCTTTTTACTTACTTTTGATTAATTATAAATATTTTATTAGCTCTTTGTATATAAATTACTCAATAAATTACTTATATTCATCAATTTTCAATCAAAAATATTAATAATAAATTAAGTATATTAAGATGAAAAAATCGATTTAAAATTTTCAGCTAAGTAAGTAATTATGAAATAATAAAGGAAAAATATTTAAATTTAAAATTAATATATTGATCATTTTTATACAAGATTATGACGCATATTATTTATTACAGATTATTTTTAAACCTGAACGTGATTAATGTTTAGATATTTCATTTAAATAGTTTATTAATTTTATTTTCAAACTTATTTAATATATTAATTTATCAGACAGTCGAATATAAAATGTTAAGAAATTTCTACTGTAAATGTATTGAACTGTTTAAAGAAAATAAATATTTTCAAACATTTTATAAGTGTTTACTTCTAAAATGTATAGTTTTAACTTTGTTGATTCCTCACTTTTGTAACTTTTTCTCCAGTGAGATAAATTGCTTTGATCTATTTTGGTCTTCTATAATAGGCTAGATGATGGATAAACATTAAATTTACAAGTATTTTCATTTTTATACCTGTAAAATACTTACAGAAGTAAAATTATTTATTTAAATAATGTATACAATTTTGTATAAACTAACAAGATTATTTTTCTTTTAGTGCTGTTATCAAGTAAATAAATTAATTATTTAAGTATATAATTGCTAATATCGATTTCGTAGCAACAAACGTTTCGTAAAATAAATGTTTATTTTAATTATTTTACTATTTACACTATATTTAATGTTATATATAGTTTTCTTTTTAAGTTTCACTGTAATTAATTAACTCTATATAAATAAATTTTCATCTTTAATTATCTAATTTAATTTTTTGTAAAATAATATAGGGATGTTAGAAACGTGCAGAAAAAAACAACATTTTATCGTCAAAACATTGTCTTAAAGATTATTGTAAAACTTATTTAAAGAATATTTACAGTATTTATGCTTGTACAGTATTTCTTATAATTTTAAGTAATATTTTTACATAAGAAGAATTCTGAGCGCTTCGACGAACTCATCGAATGATATGAAAATATTTTAATATACTATAGCTTAATATACAAGATTATTAAATTTTATATAACTATGTATACACAAATATTATATTAATGTTATTGATGAAAAGTTTATTGACTTATATTTTATGAATATTTTTATTTACACTTTATTGTAGTCACAAGCTTATCTAGATTTATGGAGAAAATCCGTAGAAGCATCTACATTTAAAATGTAAGCAAAATTTCACGCACGTAAACTGTGACAGGGTTAATTTAATAGAATTTTTATATTTTGAAGATATTACTTTCAAAATAATAGAAAAAAAACGAACAAAGTACAATAATAATTTATTCGAACTAATAAGGTAAAAGTGAGAAGAGAAGATTACAGAGTAAAAATGCATTATATTTAAATGAACTATCGAATAAAATTAATACTATTATAGTTTTAATTTTTATTTTAGTTTATCTTTTAAAAATGTTGGAAAAAGTTTTCTTTATTAGTGTTATAAATAAAAATAAAATAAAATAATACGATTTTGAATATGAGAATCCAACAATATTCTATAAATTTAATTTAACAGTAATTTATTTATTTCACTGTTTTATTTTACAATATCTGTTTGTAAAAAATTTTGTCATATTAATAATAATAATAATAATAATAAAACAAATCTACAACTAATATCATGTATATTTAATGTAATTATTGCGTACTTTTTCCATAATCAGTGATTTTTATACAAAGTAAACGCTGAAATGCCACCTTTTACAAGGGGGGATAACCACAAAAATAGCTTTAAAAATCATATTAAATGTAACTTAAACAAAAAAAAAAAGAACAGATGAAAAGATTTTTTAATGTTTATGTTTAAATAATTTACAGGATGTTATAAAAATATTTAATTTTATAGTTTTGTCTTTAGGTTTAATTGGAGTTTTAATATCGAGTATGATTTATTAACAGTAACATAATTCAAAATTTAAATAATTTTTCTATAATAAGTTTTATAATTTTATAATTTAATTTTAGTATAGGCCTATAATTTTTTCGTTATTATTCAACAGGTTTTATTCATATTTTATCGTAAAAAAACTTTTATAGTTTTTATTTTAAATCATAATTTAACATGGAGACTTTCGTTCTATGATAGCTTTTATACATACTGCAATTTTTAATTCATACTGCAACTTTATGTTTAAGTAATAATTTAATATAACCATTTTCCTAATGGAAATTTTGCATATAGTAAGACGTGCATAAACATTTATTAGAATACAAATTTACTTTATGCATTTTTTAATATTTGTTTCTTGAAAAATTATTTCAAAAAGTTTCCATTATTTTAAATTTTCTATACTTTTATTCACTTTATGTAAGTCACTACTTCAAAAAACAACGATTCTTAAAAATTTTCTATTCGATTTCAAATTATAATTTAATAAAAATAATTTTAGTTGAGTGCATATTTTTTGATTTTAAGAAAAAAAAATCTATAAAATTTGCCTTTTTAGTTTTTAAGGATTTAAAACAATTTTTTAATGTAAAAGCGTTCGATCGATCGATTCGCTGACAAACAACTAACTGAATTTCATGAAGTAATATTAAAAAATACTTTCTTAACGTTAAAGTAAAAGTATCTTCAACATATTTTGTAGAAAATGCAGAGGTGAATGACATGTAATTTTAAGAAAATATTTTTTTTACACATCTGATTAAATTTTCTAAAAGTAAATAAATGATTTTTAAAATTTCTGATTTATTTAAATTGAGATTAGATTTCGCTTTCGTTATTAGAAAATATACTAAATTGAAATTATCTTCTTTATCTTTTTTCAATGTAAAACATTATTTGTTGTTGATTTAAACATTGTTAATATATTATTTAAAAAATAAGATGTAAATGATTTTAATTATTAATTACAAATGAATTTTTATAGAGATATTTAGAGATAAATAATAATAATAAAAAAAAACTTAATGCTGTAATAAAACTCTAAAGTATTATTGAGTTGGTTTTCTTTGAAATGTCTTTGTATGTTGAATATTTTGTTTGTTTCATTTAGTTTGTTTGTCGAATGGCTTATTTGTTTCCTATAGTTTTATTTGTCGAGTGCTATATGTCTTGTTTTTGATATCTTAACAAATAAATTAAATAGAATCTTCTCTTAAAATTTAAAAGGTAAGTTTTATTTTTATCTCGTAATACAAAAAAAATTGAATTCTAAATTTAAAACAGAGTATACTTTTTTGGATTTTTTAAATAAAGTGCTTTAAATAATATTTATATATTACTTTCATTTTAATTGAATCTAGTATTTCTAATTTTATCTTTATAGCTTATAACAGACAGAATAAATGTGTTAATAAATTGTTATTATACTTTTATTAAATTCAATTTATTCCATTTGCAATAATTTTCACGTAATAAGATTTTATATTTAATATTAATACTGTATATGAATTTTTTACTATTAACTTCGTTATAACTTTTCTATTTGTTTTTAAATTTTCAAAATAAAACGCCCTTGTAACAGGAGAAAGCCTTCTACGCCAATAAAGATTACTTATTATTATTTGTTTTTAAATTAATTTAATGTGTTTAAAATATTATTCTTAATTAAATAATTATGATTTTTTAAAAATATTGATTTATCTTTATACTTTAAAACTTGTATACATTTACAAAAGTGTCTTTGGGATATATTAAATATATTTAAACAATTTTGTTTAATTTTCATTAAATTTATTGATTTATTTACGAGAGTTAAACTTTATAAAAGGCTTAAAATAATGATTAAAATTATAATTGTCTCAACATTAAATATATTAATTTTATTCTTATATAGAGCATAATAAGGTAATTTCATTAAATTAATATTTTTATAATATAAAAGTCAACCTAATTAAATTAACTTTTGTAAAAGTTATTATCTTAATACTTTAATAATTCTTCTGGTTACTGTACTAATTAAATGTTTTATGTAATTTCTTTAGAAATTTATGAGGATTTCTATTATTGCAATTATAATTATAGAGTACTCATTTTATCACATTAAACTTTTATCTAATTGTATTGATATCATCATCAGCTTACAAATTCGGATAGAAAATATGTACTTAAAATTCGATTTGTGTAAAAAGAAAGATAATGTTCTAGATGATAATCGGTATCAGTTAGAAGTTATTTATTTCGTTCAGAATAGTTTCTATAGCGTTCGAAATAACATCAAAATGATTAAGTATTAGATATTAACAAGTGTGAAAGTTTAGACCTAACCTAATAAATACAGTAATTTATTTGCCAATTTTTAAATTACTATAGATATTAAATATGCTATCTCAGCTTAATGTTTTTAATTATCATCATCGTGAATATTTATAATTTTGTCATTTATTTTCTATTATAATTGTAAAACAATTGTTACTGCAATTATTAGGCTTACTAGCAATTCTTTTTAACATATATAAGATATATATGACAATTATTACTTACTTTTATAGACCATAAAATATATTTTCGAATCTTTAATTTTATTTCTAATCAAAATCCCTTCGAATATTATCGTTTATCATGGGCATTTGCACAGGGGAGCAAACGGAAGACTTGCCTACTTGGAAACGAATAAAACATTCTACAAATTATAATGATAAACGTGATTGAAATTTATAACTTTAAACCCTCGATCACGGGACTCTTTGTCTGGATTTTTGTATTGATGCAATACTGTATTCTATAATGTACTTGTAAAAAACCCTAATAATTATATAATTAAATAAAAATTGATTGGTGTAATTATCTGTCTCCAAATTTTGCGTCTCCCTGGAATATTTTCTGTGTACTGCAGTTTTATTTATAGATTAAAGATTTTTGTAACTATTCGTGTAAATTCTTTATCTTAATAGATAATTTTTTTATTTTTAGAAAAGATTATTTAGGTTTACGAATATGGCAGTAGGCTTATAATTTTAAAATATTGTAATTTCTTTGTTAAATTACATTTGAAACTTAAAATAGTTTCAAGAAAAGTAAAGTCGTTCTTTCTATCATTTATTTTTATTAATGAAGTTTACATTCTCGTTTCTTTTTATTTCTTTTGTTTATGGAATAAGCAAAGATTCACTGCTCTATAATTACGTCATGTTTAATTGTTTTTTAAATTATCCTTTCTCTTAACTTAAATATTGAATTTTTGTAATTATTGTATAACAGTATAAATTATGAAATAATATTAATTAAGTTTCCTTAAGAGTCACTAATTTCAAGTACCATTATTGTAAGTTAGAGTCATTTCTTTTGATTGTTACAATAAGAAACGTTTAGTAGTAGATATGAATGCAAATTAAGAGATTTCATTTGATGTTAATTTCTTTCCATAATAAATGACACTAGACATATTTTTAAAGCATTATTTCAATAAAAATGCACGTGAACTTATAATTATTTTCAGAATTTACATAAAGAACACGTAGCTAAAATTGCGATCAAACAAATTAAAATGTATTAAATTATTGCAATTATTCTAAATATTTCATTTATTCAATAAACAAAACAAAACAAATCGCAAAAGAGATTCACTAAAGGGAAGAAGTGACCCGCTGTACGCTTGGGCCCATACATGCCGTCATGATCTATAACCTATAGTGCAGAAATGGGCAACATTCGGTACACGTGCTAAACGTGGTAAGCCGACGATTTTTTTCCGAAAGGCAACCCAGGGTTCAACTTAAAAACAACTAATAATTCGCTGAGCTGTATATTTTAGCTTAATAGAATACAATTTTATCGAGTAAAACGACATTAAAAAATTACAATAAAAACAAACACTATCAGCTGTTTTAGTAATAGAAAGTATTATTGTGACAAGATCACAATTCAAGCTACAATTTTCAATCAAATTTTAAATTCATTTAATTTAAAATATATGCTCTCCACCTTAAATTATTAGTAGTGACTTGCCCCTGTACATCATAATTTTTCATTGTCAACAGTGTCGTGCCAGTCATCTAACACCTTTCAAGGGAAAATTTTTGAATTAAAATCACGTGACGTCTGATTTGCAGCAGAAGTTTCTATATAGTTAATCGGTGCCTTCTGCTCCTAACATTTCCATATCTTGTTTAGTCTTTAATCTATCTAACTCCGTTCTCGAGATTAAAGAAATACAGACGGACGGAAAGACAACAGTGTGAAATTATAGGTCTACAAGTTTTTCAAATCACACCCCAATAAAACAAACATCCTATTTCCAAGACATCTATCTCTGCGATATACTGACTTATGAGCAAAGTTGCTGATTTACTGGAAAATACGTTAAATCTAACTTTTCCTTAGCATCGTCTAGCTGCTATACCAAATAATATTCTCCCAAAAATTCGATTCGCATATGAGAAAATTTTGCATCACAGATTTGATTTTGTCACGAACACTTAAAAAGGTTGTCCACCCTATAGTGTAACAAAATTAAAATGTAACTGCTACTTTTATTCTTCAGGATTGATATATTTCTGTAATGACGTTACTATGGGCATTAATTTTCTTAATTAATCTCCCACACTTCTAAAATATCTACAAATATTTTAGAGGTAAAATTTTATTCAAAAAATTAAAGATTTTAGAATTAACATATAAGTTGTTTTTATTGCATTTTAATTTATTCTAATTTAAAAAGGTTCTGAAAAATTGACAAGAGAAGAAAGCAGATATATATTTTATTGAAAGAAAATAATTCATTATTTATGTATGTATGTATGTTTATATATACATGTACTAAGTGTATTATATATTAACAAAAACACTAGAGGATAAGAAAATTTTAAATATATTGATAATTAGATATAATTGATATACCGCTTCTATTTCTTTGAAATTCTGTATAGTTATTTCCACATAATTACGTAATTAGAAAATTAAAGCAAAAAGGTGTTGTATTTTTTCTTTAATTAATAGTTCTTTAAACTTCTTAATTTAATTTTCTATTTTTCTTTTATTTTAATAATTAAAGAAAAAATATTAAATTTTTATTAAAAGAAATAACTAATGTCAGGATCAGAGCTATGTACGCTATGTTCGTTATGTGCCAAAAAATTAGCTTCCTTGGTACGTAATGTGACCGGTCATATAGAGCTATGATAATTACATCATCATCATCCCAGGACACCCTATCCGCTAACAATATCATGGAACAAACTAACAATTTTTGTCAAAAAGATAGCTCTTATAGCTTTCAGTTTGGCCACCCACTGAAGTGCCCACAAAACCCACAAGACCCACTGAAGAGCCCACAAAACAATGGGCTTACTGAAGTAGAGCCCATAGTCTCCATATCATAGCTCTCTGTCTGGCCTCGGCATAATTTTTTAAATTTTTTTATTTGATTTATTTTGTATAATTTTTTGAGAAACATTTTAAAATTTATCTCGAATTTATTTTATTAAAAATTCTTTTAAATTTTCCAATTAAAATTTTATAAAATCATTTAAAGTTTAGAAAATATTATATTACAGAGGTAATTTTTAATTACAAACTTTAATTATAGTCTTTGAATAAGTGAGTTTGACATGTAACAATCATTACTAATTGTATTATATTTCAGAAAATTTATTTAATGACAAAGACAAGGGAATATCGGAAAATTTTAGAAGACTAAATTCAAGTATTCATTCTTTATTTGATTTCTTCGCTTATACATATTGTTTTAAAATATGTATAACACTTTGTCTTAAAGACAGAAACAAAATACTAATTTAATACATAATAATTTAATTTCTAGATTATTTTATTTAAATTTATTTCTTTAATAAAAACATGTTTAAAATTAAACAAAACTCGAAGTAACCAAATAAATTATTTTTAAAATTTAATATTTAAAAAAAATGTATAAAATATAATACAAATATTAAATTTTAATTTTCTTTTAATTATTAAAATAAATATTACATTAAATTTGTCTAAAAAGGTATATTTAATGTAATAGTTAATCCCAAAATTAGGGATTAACTATTTATTGTGTATGTTGTCTATTATATGACTCTGGACATTAAAAGAACTTTTTACAAAATAGTGCCCATTGGAAATCAATTGTATTAGGCGGATTCAACTCACAATGAAGCAAATAAGAGATATTCGTTATATATTTTCTCAAATTTATAAGATTTAATATTTACAATATTTATTAAACTTAACACAAACAAATATCTGAAGCAATTCATTCCATTCTTATATACAAAACAAATTTTTATTTAATAAGAAAGTTTTAAAATAAAAAAATGAAAAATGATCTAAAGTATTTTTTAAAATTTTTTATGACTAAAAGCAAATAAAAATAAATATGTAATAAATAACTAATAAATTAAAAATTTATTCTCCGTTTTTCTATACGGTGTAAATTGCTAGTTTCTTGATAAATTTAAAATTATAAATTAGTTTGAAATTGAATATTTACTTTTCAACTTAAAAATCGTCTTTAACAATATTTTTATCTCATTAAAGGCAATCAATTTAAATTTGGCAAGTAATTAAAATAACGATTTCTCATAAACTAGTTAAATGTATTTACATTTTGTACAAAAATTAAATTAATTAGGTAATTTATACAATCGATTACAAAGTATTTTATTTTACTTTTTACATTAAAAAAAAAATATATATATATATATTTATAGAATGGCCGTTAAAATGTCGATGTGTTATGATTATCTTTAAATTGGTTAATATATATTAATAAAAATTAATTTGAAAACACAATCTGTCAAAACTGGGAACCACCATTTATTTACTTCTAGTGTTTCATAATATAAACATTTGACGACCCGACCTTTCTTTTTAGGCTGCTTGGCCGAACACTAGAAGTGAATAAATGGCGGTTCTCAGTTTTGAACAGACTGTCTTAAAATTAATTTTTATAAAATTGCCATTCCAAGAAATTCTACAATATATTAATAAGATATACTATAAAATAGGATATAAATAAGTAAATTATTAAAATATAAAAAATAAATTGTACATAATATGTATTTAAATTAATACAGTAAAACCTGTCTGAAAAGGAAGGTGAAGAATCTTCTGGTTTATACACGATCATGTTTGTATTTATGTAGGGAACAAGAAAAGTTGAAAAATATTTAAATTAATAAATTAGAATAGAAGCAACTGTAAAAGTATTTTGTTTCAAAGACATTTCTTAATCGTGGTTTAAAATTTAACTATTGTTACACTGAAAAATTCTGCTTTACGCAGGTTATGTTATGAAATTGGTACCCAAAATTGTCTCCTGCGTTATTGACGTTTTCGACATATAATAGTGTTTTATATAGAAAATTGTTTCGTTACGAGATTTTCCGTTCGTGGATAGGTTTAAACCTATCTAAATAGTATTGTATTATGTTAAAACAATCCATGAAAGTATCACTTTCAGACTAGTTCCTTAAACAAACAAAAATAAACAATAAATACAGAAATTTATGTATGTAATAATTTCAAAATTTATTATTTATTAACGAAAATCTTAAATTTATTAATGTATAATTCTTTAAAGAATAATTTTACCAAACATGTTTTTAAACATGATTTTAATTAGCCGACCAAATTGAGCCTGAGGTGTAGACAGGCACGAAGAAATATTTTGTACATTGCATATATTCTATAGCAAATTTAGGTCTATTTCTATCATTTATAAGTGATGTGTGGAATATGTTTGCGGGTTGAATTAACGCGTGCAGCAGGCTTGATTTGGCCCAGGGACTATAGTTCGGATATGCTATGTCAAAATATTTATTTGAACTTATTTGAATATAGTTTTCATTTGACAGTATTATCTTTAAAATAATTTGATATAAAATTATACTACATATGATATTTAATATATTATTATAAAAGTTAATATTATTTATCATTTTATAACTTGATATCTATGTTTACTTCATGGAGTACAAAGACACAATTTGTATATATTTTCTAAGTTGTTATGTTAACTTCTTCTAGCTCTAGCAGTCAACTGTTAGTTTAAAAAATCTTTAGTGTATAAAAAATATACTTTAATTAAATAAGTAATTTAGAAAAATTGCAATCTCCTGAGATCTGTTGTGTGTTAAATTAATGTTGAAAAAAATATTAATTAATTAATTTTTTTCGAGGTAAAACTACACTAATAATTTAAAGGAAATAAAAATATATTTGACATATGTTTCAAATTTAAACACTTGGGGAGATCAGGAAATTTTTTGGCTAATTACAAAATTTGTCTAAAGTTCTCTAGAAGTTATATAATTATAAATTTCCTTGAAAGTTTCAAAAAAAAGGAACTTCAGGAGTAATGGGCATGTAATTAATTATTTACTTAGAAATACTCTATTGTTCTTAAGGATAGATGACATGCTTTTCCAAACTTTTAACTACATGTTATTTTAATTTATTTATTTTTTAACATAAAAATCTAAAAAAAGTCAAAATAATCGCGATAAAAATTAAAACAATATATAATTTTGCTTTAATTATACCAGTGACCAGCATATTTTGCTTTAATTATAACGAATCAATCTATGGGTCGCGACCCGAAATGGGGTCGCACTGTTAAAATTTTTGAATACCATTGAATTATACCATAATTAAATATAATATATATAATTTATTATCAGATCTGGGTTTAGACTTAAACTATTCGTATATATACTATAGCCAGGGTCTGTGTAAACTGTTATGGTACAAAAACGAACAACCCGGCTTCGCAAAGTTCATGCCGGCCTTGACTATAGTATATATGGCATATATGGTATATATACTATACAATACTACTCTAATGTAACTAAACATAAGGCACCGCACAATTTACGCTGAGCTTTTTATGGACTACGGGTCATTTAATTAATGGGTGGAGTCTAGTGTCTGAGAATGTTCCAAGCATGAATACTGTATAGCATAGGTCTTTTGCTTTTCATATATATATATATGAAAAGCCCTTTTCATTCCACCGAAAAATAATATATATATGCAATATATATAATATATATACACTAATTTAATCAATGTTTACATAAATGAAATTTAGTATAAATATACTGTCTTATGTAATTTATACATTAAACATAAATTATGCAACAAACAAATATTTGTCGTTTATTCTCAATGGTGTATTTTTCTTTGGTAACATTGTTTTAAAATAAAAATAATTAATACAGTATTTAAATTGAAAAATGAGAATAAAACGTAGATTGTAAAGATATTCCATTCATTAATGATTCATCGATTAGCTATGTCATTTAATATGCTTACAAGTAAGAATTTTAATTTTTCATTTTCATTTATCAATACTCTAACGTTTAAATTATTGAAAATCCTGGAGTTTGAAAACTTCAGTAAAGTTTTGAAGAATACTTGGTAATGCTATGAAAAATGTTTTCATTAAATTTAGCTAGATGGAAAACAGCTCTTCTATGTTCCCGAAGGATTTAGACACGAAAACGTCTGCATTTCTTGAACTTTCTTGAATGTCATGTGTAAAAAGATTTATCAAGACCCTTTATCTGATATCTGTGCAGACATTTAAATTGCAGATCTAATCATAATGAGCCAAACCAAAAACGAATTTTCACATAAAGTCACGATTAAAACTGCTTCTACGTAACACTAAATTACAGTTTTTAACGAATCAATAATTAATAGTAATTAGTTAACTTTTAACAATAAGCCTTTAATCCTTTTTTTAAAAATATTTAGTACAAATATACTTTATTACACATACGTAGAATATTATTATATAGTATGAGAAGTAATAAAGCCATAAAGCGCTTTGGTAGCTATATCTGTGAAACAACACCACTTTTAATTTGATAATCCACTGTGTTGCATAATATATTGTCAAGGTATTCACAGCACAATTGTAAAGCTGTCGACAGCTAAGTGTGCGATTTTTTAAACAGTTTGATGACTAAAAGTTTTATAATTCTATCGTTTTTTATGTGTTAATCTTGTAATAAATTCTTTAGGAGAAATTTTTGCCGTATATTTAAAAGATGTTTACCTAACTGATGAGGGCCATTAAAACCGGGACCGAAATGCATTTTAGGAGATATATAAGACATTAATTGTTTATCTGTGTGATAATGTGAGAATCAAACAAGTAAAACGAAAACAACTCAAGGATGACTCAGAAGCTAATATATGTCAACTTTCTGATCTGAGAGTGTCAACTTACGCTTTCTCACGGTCGATAGTAACACCTTTCCCGCCACTCAAGTTCACTTCTAAGGTATTTTCTGCTTTGAATACAACGAGGAACGGCCGATTTCAGTCAGTCGTCGCCCATTCTTTCAACTGTTCTGATCACTGTGCTTGTGCACTTCTTATGGATTAGTGCTCTTCTGTGCCCTCAGACTACTCTTCATAACTCTACTTGCTGCTTCTCTCCTGAACTACAAACGAACGTGAAATACTACATTCTGACGATCCTTAACGAGGATTCTCGTTTCGGATTGAAAGGTACCAAAAATTTGTAATCTCTCTCTGCGGGAAATCGCGAATATCCCGTGTAACGTATTGCAGCATCATCTGTCGTGTCGTCTAATAAATGTTTTTAATGTAGGATATTGTGTTGAATGAATCAATTCCAACCGAATCACGTCCTTTCCTACTCCATTCTCTTACCCTTATTCTCACATACGAAATCACGTATTGCCGTTCAGAAACGCTCAAAGTAGGTGTAACCTATATGGTACCTGGACCTCACGCGGCGACCACCTTATAATAACTTTTTCGTTGTAATAATATTCTACATATGTGTAATAAAGTTTACAGTATTTGTATTAAACAGTTAAATTCTTACCCTAAGAAACACAGGTCTCATCAAGAGTGTTCTAACCAACGATCTAAGATAGCATTAATTTCTAAATTGATCCAACAGGTACAGTTTAATTCGAATTAATCTAAGAGATATTACAAATTCGCAAATAAATAAAATCCATTTTATTAAGAGATTTTGAACAAAAAATGTTTAAAAATAGGAGTTATAAACGAATTTGTTTCTATAAAACGAAATGTTTCCAATTTAATTATTATTTCAAAAAGTATCAAAATTAAAACATACTATAATCATGTTAATTATTCTATGAAATAAGAAATCGTTAAAAATGTTTGTATATTTGTTGTACAATTTTTTTCTTTCAAATTAATCCTTGGAAATAAAATTTATGCTGTAATTTATAAAATAAACTATTTTAGAGAATTTATATTGATTCTTATACTACTTTCAGGCAAAAAATGTATTTCATATTTCATTTACGCGTTTACGACATAAATACAATCGACCCCCCTATAACAAAGTCCGTTCTTTATGAAATTGATGTTCTAAGAGTCCTTGAATACATGAGTCAATCACAGCCCGGCACGTATGCATTTTACGGACTACGGCTGTTTGAAAGCTTTCTTCCATAAAATTAATCGATTCTAGACTAATTCGACTCAACATTTCCAAAATACGTACCTGTATAATTTTTTAGGAATAATGCATATAAATTATGCTATAAACAAAAAATCGTAAGATTACTTACCGAGTGTGCACCGTTCGACTATGCCATTGCTTAAGCTTGTTTTCGTCGTGGAGCTTGTCATCGAATGACGCTCGCGTGCTTCCTGATAAATTATTTTTTTTGTGAAAAATTCGCTGAACTTTGGAGACATCATTAATATAAATATAATTTTTATGGACGTTAAATAATAAATGGTTTTTAGTAGGTTTCATCACTGAAGATTGTGCGATGTAAAAACTGCTCATTTTATCAATTTTATTAAGAATATTTACGGCAAAATCGTTGAAGGATTTCATGAAACAATTTAAGTTTATAAGCCATGAAATGTAGACTTGTTTTGGGATTTCTGTGATCAGTTGTTTTTAGAAGTCCTAATTATTGGGCACATAATTTACGCACTGATTTCTTTTAACTGCGGATAAAATTTCTTCAAATGTTTTAAACCGACTCTTCACTAACTGATCAACTTTATGAATGCTGCTTGCTGCTTTTCCAATAGGCTTTCCATCTCTTTTAGTTATCTATTTCAACGACGGATATTATTTTTCTCGTGGCCGTTCTTCATAAAACATAAGACGGTACTCAGGCCGCACACGTATCATCAGATTCAAATTGTGCTGCTATCCACGAAACAACAACACTTTAATCGTCACACTCTCATCACTATGGATACTCAATGATATTAGTTATTGAATACAGTTGGTGTTCAATATCTGATACCAACTGTAACAATGAAAATTTGTTTAATAACGGTTGATAAACAAATCATACTCGTACTTGTAGCTTCATCCTTTTTCTTAAAAGATTGGTGTGTAATGTTTTCATCAGAATGATGTAAGAATATAAACTAAACTTTCAGCGCTAATGAATTCAAATCTCCAAGTAAACGTTATATTAAAGATATTCGTCCAAAATTCAAAATAAAAGCTAGATATGATAATTTGTAACATCAAAACCACTCACTGTTTCATCAAATGGGTTTATGAACAAACGTTTCGGTTTATTTTATAAACCTGCCTCAGGTTTCAAAACTATAAAACGAAATTTTATAAATATTCGTTCAAACACACAGACACAAACGAAATGCTAATAGTAGCTTTCTAATTTATATTATTACTATAAGCTAATATTACGATATAACAAATCTTATAATAATATTTTATGCTCATATTATGCTATTAAAATAGAAATCCGAAAATATTTGGAAAAAAAAGAACGTTCTTTCCATTCAATTTCATTAAAATCAAGTAAACTTCTAAAGATCTGAATCATCAATTTTAGTTGACATATGAATAATGCATATTGTACCGAAATCAAAAATAGTAAAAAGATTGATATTTCAATGTTATTATGACCAAATCATTCAGTAAGAAATTTTAAAGAACAAATCTTTCTTATTCTGTATTAAGTCATGTGATTTAGATAAAACATTATTTTAAGAGCATTAATCATGCAGCTATCAAAATATAAAACTTTTTAATATTTTTTAATAGATAATATCCTTTAATATATTAAAACATTATTTAATTTCATAAAATGCAGAGTTTCTAAATAAACTATACAATAAAAAAATGAATTTTGACTGTATTTTTATATTAGAAATTTTTTTGGTACAGTAAAGCAACATTTTAAAAATTTATTCTTTTGAATTTAGATTGATCGATAAATAGATGCATATGTATAAAAACTGCGTAATAAATTGTAGGACTAAAGTTAATGTTTACTGATTGACAAAAAATTTCCTAAATTGCAATTCCGGTGGATGTACAGTGCAGTAAAGCTTCAGTAGGATTGAAGTCTGAGTATTTCGAAAGTAGCTTACTTCGAAAGATCTGTTGGAGTAAGAGGTACTGTAACTATACTGAGGATGAGTTTCATCGTTTAATATTCATAGTGTGAATAATATTGACTGGTTATACTACTAAATTTATTATTACAGGAAATAAGCACAAAAAATTTCATGACAGTACAATGGGTCTGCTAACTCGGACCCATCTGCAGATCCTAGGTAGAAATTCGAAAAATCATCACAATTTACATATTTACATAAATTATAAAGTCTCAAGGTGTCTGCAGATGTTTATAAATACAACAGATGATAACCTGAATGATGTTTCAGAAAACTTTTTTAATACTAAAAGGTTAACATTGGATCATCAAAGAAAAAGTCGGCATCAAATGTTAGTGTTTGTGTTTTTTAATATCATATCATCGGTTTTTAACGAAGAACTGTTTGTATCTTCATGTTGTTAACCATCTTCATCTGGTTGGACTGTTAAAAAAGGATAAAGATTTTAAACTGACTCAAAATTATTTGTATGGTCATTATTTTAATAAATATAATACTATTAATTATTAATATTTTAGTAATGAGTAAGCCTGAATATTATTAAATGTTTTTGAATGAAAATGCTTTCTGATTTTACACAAATCTTACAGCCTGTTTCAGACTAGTGAAGTGTTTTAAGAATTAAATTACTGAACTTAGTACTTACAGACGGAAATGTTAAGTATATTAAAGGTTAAAATACTTGAAGTAACGACGAAGCCTTCAAGTACTTTAATGTTAAGCGACGAAAAATCAATTAAGAAATAACTTTTATTAGATAATACTATAATTAAGTAAAACTTCATACTTTCCTTTAAAATGTGGCATATTAAACTTTTTGATTATATTCGATAAAAGAATCAGTTTGAACGTAAATTTATTTTTTTTTATTCAGGTCTTATACCTTTGAATATTTATAAACGCAAAATATGAAACATTTAAATAGTTAGTTATTACCTTATTAGTATTAATTGAAATAACTTACTGATAGGTTAAATTATCCGTGTAGAAAGAATGGAAGGCACGAATTAAAATATTTAAGCTTTGCCGTTTGATTAAAATATAAAATTTATTCTCAAATGGCAAACGTTAAAGAACATTTTGAGATCAATTTTAAAAACATTTATGTTAAACTTCTTTACCATTTAACGTAAAACATTTTAGTTTTATTGTATCTGTACATTAACATAAATAACACCCACACTTCTTAAATTTAATGAAGAAAACATTAAACTGATCTGGAAAACATATTAAAATACGTATTTTAAAAAATATAAGTCCTTTTAAAATATATAAATCAGTACTACTTATTCTATCAATATTTTAAAATGTTAATTAATACATAAAGTGTCATAAATAAATGATAAATATAAATATAATTTATTTACTTTTTCATAAGAAATAATGCTAGTGTTTACTTTTTATATTAGCATTTACTAATTCTGTATTTAATATACGATCTATCATCCAAATATCTGCATCGTTATTATTTTTAATGATAATTTATATTTTTTATATTTATTATTTGCTTTTTTAAGTAAATAACTTATATGTACTGTATATCAGGAAAATTCTTAAATAAAGTATTGATAAATTGTTTGTTTGAATCTCTTCAGGCAAGAAAACATTTTATTATATTAAAAGTTCAACATCCAAAAACAATAAAAAGTGGCAATTAAATAAATTAAATTAATTTCATTTATTTTTTGTTAATTCATATTAATCACTAAACACATAACAACACTAAATTATATTTTTATTTTATTTCGAAGTGTAAATATAGTTGAATCCACTTAAATAATCACTCTAAGACTTGTGTGAGTTTAGCCACAAGGGTGAGGAATTTACCCATTGGGGTGAGGAGTTTTTCGACAGCCGAGCGGTCAACTCCGTCGTGTGGGAGCGTTAGGATTCACTGAGACAATCTTCCATCGTAAACCGTTTATTAAACATAGAAATGATGCTTACATCTACTCTTTACAATCGGCGTAAGGCCTATCCAAGGGCGAACCAGTCCATACTATAAAAAGAGAGTCAATCGTCCATACGAACGATGAGCTTCCGGTGAATCTATGCGGAGAGCGATGGCCCCGGGGCGCACTGCACACTTGGGAAGGATGGTCGTCATCGGAAAACACCTGGGTGACCTTCTGGGTTAGACGTCGAAGTCAATCTTCTACTGTCGATGCTGCTTTCACTAATGTTGAGAGGGAGCATGAGAATTCCGTGAAAGAAACGTTTTGAAGCCAAGACCAAGAACCGAGTGCGTCACATCCGACTTTACTCGGTTTTTATAAGTTTTCTTCCGGTCCCAGATCGAACATTCCGATAGGTCGATGTCGATCTGTCCCGCTCTCTAATTGATCCCCCTCCTCGTTACGAATCGTAACGGGATCGGAGCCCAGATCGCGGGGTGAGTCACCTCCAACTGACAATTTGATTTCTATCGAAGATGTTCGATCTAAGCACTCAAATTCATCTATTGTTTTATTCTGAAAAATTCGTTTTTTCATAGAAAATTTTACAGATATGTCTTTATATGTACATAAAATATACATTTCGCGTCTGATGGTTTCGTTTTACAATATTATAAGAATTATTAATTTTCTTCTATACAAAAATTAGAATTTTTTTTTTTTTTGGT